>NC_057807.1:71871562-71977071 GCF_018294505.1 Triticum aestivum
CTTTTGGTACTTTTGCTTATAGACGTATGCCTTTTGGTTTATGTAATGCACCTGCTACCTTTCAAAGATGCATGATGGCTATATTTTCTGATTTTTGTGAAAAGATTTGTGAGGTATTCATGGATGACTTCTCCGTCTATGGATCCTCTTTTGATGATTTTTTGAGCAACCTTGATCGAGATTTGCAGAGATGCAAAGACGCTAGTCTCGTCCTGAACTGGGAAAAGTGTCACTTTATGGTTAATGAAGGCATTGTCTTGGGGCACAAGATCTCTGAGAGAGGTATTGAAGTTGATAAAGCCAAAGTTGATGCTATTGAAAAGATGCCATGTCCCAAGGACATAAAAGGTATAAGAAGTTTCCTTGGTCATGCCGGTTTTTATAGGAGGTTCATTAAGGACTTTTCTAAAATCTCTAGGCCTCTGACTAATTTATTGCAAAAAGATATTCCTTTTGTCTTTGATGATGATTGTGTAGAAGCCTTCGAAACACTTAAGAAAGCTTTCATCACTGCACCTATTGTTCAGCCACCTGATTGGAATTTACCATTTGAAATTATGTGTGATGCTAGTGATTATGCTGTAGGTGCTGTTTTAGGGCAAAGAGTCGATAAGAAATTGAATGTTATCCAGTATGCTAGTAAGACTCTTGATACTGCCCAGAGAAATTATGCTACTAATGAAAAAGAGTCCTTAGTAGTTGTGTTTGCATGTGATAAGTTTAGACCTTATATTGTTGATTCCAAAGTTACTATTCACACTAATCATGCTGCTATTAAATATCTTATGAAAAAGAAAGATGCTAAGCCTAGACTCATTAGATGGGTTCTCTTGCTCCAAGAATTTGACTTGCATATTATTGATAGAAAGGGAGCTGAGAACCCCGTTGCAGACAACTTGTCTAGGTTAGAGAATGTTCTTGATGACCCACTGCCTATTAATGATAGCTTTCTTGATGAACAATTAGCGGTTGTCAATGCTTCTCGTACTACTCCTTGGTATGCTGATTATGCTAATTACATTGTTGCTAAATATATACCGCCTAGTTTCACATACCAGCAAAAGAAAAAGTTCTTTTATGATTTAAGACATTACTTCTGGGATGACCCACATCTTTATAAAGAAGGAGTAGATGGTATTATTAGACGTTGTGTGCCTGGGCATGAACAGGAACAACTCCTACGCAAGTGTCACTCTGAATCCTATGGAGGACACCACATTGGAGATAGAACTGCACACAAGGTACTACAATCTGGTTTTTATTGGCCTACTCTCTTCAAAGATGCTCGTAAGTTTGTCTTATCTTGTGATGAATGTCAAAGAATAGGTAACATTAGTAGACGTCAAGAAATGCCTATGAATTATTCTCTTGTTATTGAACCGTTTGATGTTTGGGGCTTTGATTACATGGGACCTTTTCCTGCCTCCAATGGTTATACACATATTCTAGTTGCTGTTGATTATGTTACTAAGTGGGTAGAAGCTATTCCAACTAGTAGTGTTGATCATAACACTTCAATTAAAATGCTTAAAGAAGTTATTTTTCCGAGGTTTGGAGTCCCTAGATATCTTATGACTGATGGTGGTTCACACTTTATTCATGGTGCTTTCCGTAAGATGCTCGCTAAGTATGATGTCAACCATAGAATAGCATCTCCTTATCATCAGCAGTCTAGTGGTCAAGTAGAGTTGAGCAATAGAGAGCTCATATTGATTTTGCAAAAGACTGTGAACAGATCTAGAAAGAATTGGTCCAAAAAACTTGATGATGCATTATGGGCCTATAGAACTGCATACAAAAATCCTATGGGTATGTCTCCTTATAAGATGGTTTATGGAAAAGCATGTCATTTACCTCTTGAACTTGAACATAAAGCATATTGGGCTATTAAGGAGCTCAATTATGATTTCAAACTTGTCGGTGAGAAAAGGTTATTTGATATTAGCTCACTTGATGAATGGAGAACCCAAGCATATGAGAATGCCAAGATTTTCAAAGAAAAAGTCAAACGCTGGCATGATAAGAGGATACAAAAACGTGAGTTTAACGTAGGAGATTATGTGTTATTTTTCAACTCTCGTTTAAGACTTTCTGCAGGAAAACTTCTCTCAAAATGGGAAGGTCCCTACGTTATCGAGGAGGTCTATCTTTCTGGTGCTATAAAAATCAACAACTTCGATGGCACAAATCCGAGGGTGGTAAATGGTTAAAGAATTAAACATTATATTTTCGGTAATCCTATCAATGTTGAAAGTAATATTATTGAAACCATAACCCCTGAGGAATACATAAGAGATACTTTCCAGAACGTTCCAGACTCCGAAAAGGCATAGGTACGTGGTACGGTAAGTAAACCGACTCCAAAACAACCCTAATGGCAATTTTTATCAGTTTTGGATTATTTAAGAATTTTAGGAAGAAAGAAGTAGTCCGAAAGGGACACGAGGCTCCCACGAGAGAGGAGGCCGCCCCCCTGTAGGGCGCGCCCCTGTCTCGTGGGCACCTCGTGTGCCTCCCGGACTCCGTTTTCTTGTATGTTATGTATTTTGGTCGGTAAAAATTCATTATATATACTCCCGAAGGTTTTGACCATCGTATCACGCAAATATCCTCTGTTTTCGTTTCGAGCTGTTTCCGTTGCAGATTTAGGGCACCATGACTTCTCCCTCCTCCAACAACGAAGACAAGGATCCTTGGCTATTGAAGATAGAGTTGAAAAGAGAGGAACCAGAAGAGATCAACCAGGATGAAGGGATCAAGAAGGCCATGGAGGTTCAAGCTCCGGTGGTGAAAGAAGAAGACATCCCTCAACCTTTACCTAACCTTTTCACTCCAACAGAGATTGAAGCTTTCAAGATGATCGAGTTAGCCCGCATACAGAACAAGTATCTCACACAGGAGAATATCTTGTTAAAGGATCATATTGCTGGGCTCAAGGGCATTATCTGCAAGTTGGAGGAGCTTTTACGCTCGATGTGTGAGGGAGTCCTGGACTAGGGGGTGTCCGGATAGCCGGACTATCATCATCGGCCGGACTCCAAGACTATGAAGATACAAGATTGAAGACTTCATCCCGTGTCCGGATGGGACTTTCCTTGGCGTGGAAGGCAAGCTTGGCAATACGGATATGTAGATATCCTACCATTGTAACCGACTCTGTGTAACCCTAGCCCTCCCCGGTGTCTATATAAACCGGAGGGTTTTAGTCCGTAGGACAACAACCATTACAACAATAATACCATAGGCTAGCTTCTAGGGTTTAGCCTCCTTGATCTCGTGGTAGATCCACTCTTGTACTACCCATATCATCAATATCAATCAAGCAGGAGTAGGGTTTTACCTCCATCGAGAGGGCCCGAACCTGGGTAAAAACATCGTGTCCCTTGTCTCCTATTACCATCCGCCTAGACGCACAGTTCGGGACCCCCTACCCGAGATCCGCCGGTTTTGACACCGACATTGGTGCTTTCATTGAGAGTTCCTCTGTGTCGTCACCGATAGGCTTGATGGCTTCTTCAATCAACAACGCAGTCCAGGGTGAGACTTTCCTTCCCGGACAGATCTTCGTGTTCGACGGCTTTGCACTGCGGGCCAATTCACTTGGCCATCTGGAGCAGATCAAAAGCTACGCCCCTGGCCATCAGGTCAGATTTGGAAGCCTAAACTTCACGGTGGACATCCGCGGAGACTTGATCTTCGATGGACCCGAGCCGCAGCCGAGCGTGCCGCACTGTCACGATGGGCATGATCTAACTCTGCCGCCGGACAGTACCTTGGAGGCCGCACATGAATCTGCTCCGACCCATAGTTTGGAGCCGATCACGCAGATCGAGGACGGGTGGCTGGACACCGCCTTGGGAGCTGCAACTTCCACGACGATGGAGCCAAACACTGACCTCGTCCCTTATAAAGCTCGTGACTCCGAGGTGCCGGACTCCCTGCCGGACTCCGAGCCTCCTCCCCTGCCAATCGAATCCGATTGGGCGCCGATCATGGAGTTCACTGCCGCGGACATCTTTCGACACTCACCCTTTGGCGACATCCTAAATTCGCTAAAGCATCTCTCGCTATCCGGAGAGCCCTGGCCAGACTACGGCCAGGATGTTTGGGATGCGGACGATGAAGAAATTCAAAGCCCACCCACCACCCACTTTGTAGCCACTGTCGACGATCTAACTGACATGCTAGACTACGACTCCGAAGACATCGACGGTATGGACGACGATGCTGGAGACGATCAAGAACCAGCGCCTACAGGGCACTGGAAGACCACCTCGTCATATGACATATACATGGTGGACACCCCAAAAGATGGGGACGGCGAAGAAGCAGCGGAGGCAGATTCCTTAAAGAAACAGCCCAAGCGCCGACGTCAGCGGCGCCGCTCTAAATCCCGCCACAGCAAGAATGGAGATTCCGGCACAGGAGATAATAACACCCCAGAAAGTGCCGAAGACAACCCCCTCCAGCAAGATTCATCGCAGGAGGATGCAGAAGCCAGCCCTCACGAGAGAGCGGCAGACGAAGAGGTCGAGGATGATAATTACATACCTCCCTCCGGAGACGAGGATGTTGGAAATATGCCCTACAGGCAATAATAAAAGCATTATTATTATATTTCCTTGTTCATGATAATTGTCTTTATTCATGCTATAATTGTGTTATCCGGAAATCGTAATACATGTGTGAATAACAGACACCAACATGTCCCTAGTGAGCCTCTAGTTGACTAGCTCGTTGATCAACAGATAGTCATGGTTTCCTGACTATGGACACTGGATGTCATTGATAACGAGATCACATCATTGGGAGAATGATGTGATGGACAAGACCCAATCCTAAACATAGCACAAGATCGTATAGTTCGTTTGCTAGAGTTTTCTAATGTCAAGTATCTTTTCCTTCGACCATGAGATCGTGTGACTCCCGGATACCGTAGGAGTGCTTTGGGTATGCCAAACGTCACAACGTAACTGGGTGACTATAAAGGTAGACTACGGGTATCTCCGAAAGTGTCTGTTGGGTGACATGGATCAAGACTGGGATTTGTCACTCCGTATGACGGAGAGGTATCACTGGGCCCACTCGGTAATGCATCATCATAATGAGCTCAGAGTGACCAAGTGTCTGGTCACGGGATCATGCATTACGGTACGAGTAAAGTGACTTGCCGGTAACGAGATTGAACGAGGTATTGGGATACCGACGATCGAATCTCGGGCAAGTAACATATCGATAGACAAAGGGAATAGCGTACGGGATTGATTAAATCCTCGACATCGTGGTTCATCCGATGAGATCATCGTGGAGCATGTGGGAGCCAACATGGGTATCCAGATCCCGCTGTTGGTTATTGACCGGAGAGTCGTCTCGGTCATGTCTGCTTGTCTCCCGAACCCGTAGGGTCTACACACTTAAGGTTCGGTGACGCTAGGGTTATGAAGATATGTATATGCAGAAACCCGAATGTTGTTCGGAGTCCCGGATGAGATCCCGGACGTCACGAGGAGTTCCGGAATGGTCCGGAGGTAAAGAATTATATATAGGAAGTGCTATTTCGGGCATCGGGACAAGTTTCGGGGTTATCGGTATTGTACCGGGACCACCGGAAGGGTCCCGGGGGTCCACCGGGTGGGGCCACCTGTCCCGGGGGGCCACATGGGCTGTAGGGGGTGCGCCTTGGCCTAGATGGGCCAAGGGCACCAGCCCCTATAGGCCCATGCGCCTAGGGTTTCCACCATGGAAGAGTCCATGTGGTGGAAGGCACCCCTAGGTGCCTTGGGGGGGAGGGAAACCTCCCCTTGGCCGCCGCCCCCCCTAGTAGATCTCATCTACTAGGGCCGGCGCCCCCCCTGGCACCCCTATATATAGTGGGGGGAGAGGAGGGATTTCACACCAGCCCCTGGCGCCTCCATCTCCCCCCGTTACGTCTCTCCCTCGTAGTCTCGGCGAAGCCCTGCTGCTGTGACGCCCTGCATCCACCACCACGCCGTCGTGCTGCTGGATCTTCATCAACCTCTCCTCCCCCCTTGCTGGATCAAGAAGGAGGAGACGTCTCCCGTCCCGTACGTGTGTTGAACGCGGAGGTGCCGTCCGTTCGGCGCTGGTCATCGGTGATTTGGATCACGTCGAGTACGACTACATCATCACCGTTCTTTTGAACGCTTCCGTGCGCGATCTACAAAGGTATGTAGATGCATCTAATCACTCGTTGCTAGATGAACTCCTAGATGATCTTGGTGAAACGAGTAGGAAAATTTTTGTTTTCTGCAACGTTCCCCAACAGTGGCATCATGAGCTAGGTCTATGCGTAGTTCTTCTTGCGCGAGTAGAACACAATTTGTTGTGGGCGTAGATTTGTCAACTTTCTTGCCGTTACTAGTCCTTTCTTGCTTCAGCGGTATTGTGGGATGAAGCGGCCCGGACCAACCTTACACGTACGCTTACGTGAGACCGGTTCCACCGACTAACATGCACTAGTTGCATAAGGTGGCTGGCGGGTGTCTGTCTCTCCTCACTTTAGTTGGAGCGGAATCGATGAACAGGGTCCTTATGAAGGGTAAATAGAAGTTGACAAATCACGTTGTGGCTTTAACGTAGGTAAGAAAACGTTCTTGCTAGAACCCTAATTCAGCCACGTAAAACTTGCAACAACAATTAGAGGACGTCTAACTTGTTTTTGCAGCAAGTGGTTTGTGATATGATATGGCCAAAGTTGTGATGAATGATGAATGATCTATATGTGATGTATGAGATGTTCATGCTATTGTAATAGGATTCACGACTTGCATGTCGATGAGTATGACAACCGGCAGGAGCCATAGGAGTTGTCTTTATTCTTTTTATGACCTGCGTGTCATCGAGAAACGCCATGTAAATTACTTTACTTTATTGCTAAACGCGTTAGCCATAGTAGTAGAAGTAATAGTTGGCGAGCAACTTCATGGAGACACGATGATGGAGATCATGATGATGGAGATCATGGTGTCAAGCCGGTGACAAGATGATCATGGAGCCCCAAGATGGAGATCAAAGGAGCTATGTGATATTGGCCATATCATGTCACGTTTATTATTTGATTGCATGTGATGTTTATCATGTTTTGCATCTTGTTTACTTAGAACGACGGTAGTAAATAAGATGATCCCTCACAATAAATTCAAGAAGTGTTCCCCCTAACTGTGCACCGTTGCGACAGTTCGCTGTTTCAAAACACCACGTGATGATCGGGTGTTTTATTCAGACGTTCACATACAACGGGTGTAAGACAGATTTACACATGCAAACACTTAGGTTAACTTGACGAGCCTAGCATGTACAGACATGGCCTCGGAACACAGAAGACCGAAAGGTCGAGCATGAGTCGTATAGAAGATACGATCAACATGAAGATGTTCACCGACGTTGACTAGTCCGTCTCACGTGATGATCGGACACGGTCTAGTTAAACTCGGATCATGTAATACTTAGATGACTGGAGGGATGTCTAATCTAAGTGGGAGTTCATTAATAATTTGATTAGTTGAACTTAATTATCATGAACTTAGTCTAAATATTTTACAATATGTCTTGTAGATTAAATGGCCAACGTAGTCCTCAACTTCAACGCGTTCCTAGAGAAAACCAAGCTGAAAGACGATGGCAGCAACTATACGGACTGGGTCCGGAACCTGAGGATCATCCTCATAGCTGCCAAGAAAGATTATGTCCTACAAGCACCGCTTGGTGACGCACCCGTTCTCCCTGCAGAACAAGATGTTATGAACGCTTGGCAGGCACGTTCCGATGACTACTCCCTCGTTCAGTGCGGCATGCTTTACAGCCTAGAGCCGGGGCTCCAAAAGCGTTTTGAGAGACATGGAGCATATGAGATGTTCGAAGAGCTGAAAATGGTTTTCCAAGCTCATGCCCGGGTCGAGAGATATGAAGTCTCCGACAAATTCTTCAGCTGTAAGATGGAGGAAAACAGTTCTGTCAGTGAGCACATACTCACTATGTCTGGGTTGCATAACCGCTTGACTCAGCTGGGAGTTAATCTCCCGGATGATGCGGTCATTGACAGAATCCTCCAGTCGCTTCCACCAAGCTACAAGAGCTTTGTGATGAACTTCAATATGCAGGGGATGGAAAAGACCATTCCTGAAGTATTTGCTATGCTGAAATCAGCAGAGGTAGAAGTCAGGAAGGAACATCAAGTGTTGATGGTCAATAAAACCACTAAGTTCAAGAAAGGCAAGGGTAAAAAGAACTTCAAGAAGGACGGCAAGGAGGTTGCCGCGCCCGGCAAGCAAGCTGCCGGGAAGAAGCCAAAGAATGGACCCAAGCCCGAGACTGAGTGCTTTTATTGCAAGGGAAGCGGTCACTGGAAGCGGAACTGCCCTAAGTACTTAGCGGATAAGAAGGCCGGCAAAACAAAAGGTATATGTGATATACATGTAATTGATGTGTACCTTACTAGTGCCCGTAGTAGCTCCTGGGTATTTGATACCGGTGCAGTTGCTCACATTTGTAACTCAAAGCAGGGGCTGCGGAATAAGCGGAAACTGGCAAAGGACGAGGTGACGATGCGCGTCGGGAATGGTTCCAAGGTCAATGTGGTCGCCGTCGGCACGCTACCTCTGCATCTCCCTTCGGGATTAGTTTTAAACCTTAATAATTGTTATTTAGTGCCAGCTTTGAGCATGAACATTGTATCGGGATCTCGTTTAATTCGAGATGGCTACTCTTTTAAATCTGAGAATAATGGTTGTTCCATTTTTATGAGAGATATGTTTTATGGTCATGCTCCTATGGTGAATGGTTTATTCTTTATGAATCTCGAACGTGATGCTACACATGTTCATAATGTGAGTACCAAAAGAAGTAAGGTTGATAATGATAGTCCCACATACTTGTGGCACTGCCGCCTTGGTCACATAGGTGTCAAACGCATGAAGAAGCTCCATGCTGATGGACTTTTAGAGTCTCTTGATTATGAATCATTTGACACGTGCGAACCATGCCTTATGGGTAAAATGACCAAGACTCCGTTCTCAGGAACAATGGAGCGAGCAACCGACTTATTGGAAATCATACATACTGATGTGTGCGGTCCAATGAGTGTTGAGGCTCGCGGTGGCTATCGTTATGTTCTCACCCTCACTGATGATTTAAGTAGGTATGGGTATATCTACTTAATGAAACACAAGTCTGAAACCTTTGAAAAGTTCAAGGAATTTCAGAGTGAGGTTGAAAATCAACGTGACAGGAAAATCAAGTTTCTACGATCAGATCGTGGAGGAGAATACTTGAGTCACGAGTTTGGCACACACTTAAGAAAATGTGGAATAGTTTCACAACTCACGCCGCCTGGAACACCTCAGCGTAATGGTGTGTCCGAACGTCGTAATCGCACTCTATTAGATATGGTGCGATCTATGATGTCTCTTACCGATTTACCGCTATCCTTTTGGGGCTATGCTTTAGAGACTGCCGCATTCACTTTAAATAGGGCTCCGTCGAAATCCGTTGAGACGACACCGTATGAATTATGGTTTGGGAAGAAACCTAAGCTGTCGTTTCTAAAAGTTTGGGGATGCGATGCTTATGTCAAGAAACTTCAACCTGAAAAGCTCGAACCCAAGTCGGAAAAATGCGTCTTCATAGGATACCCAAAAGAAACTATTGGGTACACCTTCTACCTCAGATCCGAAGGCAAGATCTTTGTTGCCAAGAATGGGTCCTTTCTGGAGAAAGAGTTTCTCTCGAAAGAAGTAAGTGGGAGGAAAGTAGAGCTTGATGAAGTATTACCTCTTGAACCGGAAAATGGCGCAACTCAAGAAAATGTTCCTGAGGTGCCTGCACCGACTAGAGAGGAAGTTAATGACAATGATCAAGATACTTCTGATCAAGCCCCTACTGAAATTCGAAGGTCCACAAGGACACGTTCCGCACCAGAGTGGTACGGCAACCCTGTCTTGGAAATCATGCTGTTAGACAACGGTGAACCTTCGAACTATGAAGAAGCGATGGCGGGCCCGGATTCCGACAAATGGCTAGAAGCCATGAAATCCGAGATAGGATCCATGTATGAAAACAAAGTATGGACTTTGACTGACTTGCCCGTTGAGCGGCGAGCCATAGAAAATAAATGGATCTTTAAGAGGAAGACAGACGCGGATGGTAATGTGACCATCTATAAAGCTCGGCTTGTCGCTAAGGGTTATCGACAAGTTCAAGGGGTTGACTACGATGAGACTTTCTCACCGGTAGCGAAGCTGAAGTCCGTCCGAATCATGTTAGCAATTGCCGCATTCTATGATTACGAAATATGGCAAATGGACGTCAAAACGGCATTCCTTAATGGTTTCCTTAAGGAAGAATTGTATATGATGCAGCCGGAAGGTTTTGTCGATCCTAAGAATGCTGACAAAGTGTGCAAGCTCCAACGCTCGATTTATGGGCTGGTGCAAGCATCTCGGAGTTGGAACATTCGCTTTGATGAGATGATCAAAGCGTTTGGGTTTACACAGACTTATGGAGAAGCCTGCGTTTACAAGAAAGTGAGTGGGAGCTCTGTAGCATTTCTCATATTATATGTAGATGACATACTTTTGATGGGAAATGATATAGAACTCTTGGACAGCATCAAGGCCTACTTGAATAAAAGTTTTTCAATGAAGGACCTTGGAGAAGCTGCTTATATATTAGGCATCAAAATCTATAGAGATAGATCGAGACGCCTCATAGGTCTTTCACAAAGCACATACCTTGATAAGATATTGAAGAAGTTCAATATGGATCAATCCAAGAAGGGGTTCTTGCCTGTGTTACAAGGTATGAAATTGAGCTCAGCTCAATGTCCGACCACGGCAGAAGATATAGAAGAGATGAGCGTCATCCCCTATGCCTCAGCCATAGGTTCTATTATGTATGCCATGCTGTGTACCAGACCTGATGTTAACCTTGCCGTCAGTTTGGTAGGAAGGTACCAAAGTAATCCCGGCAAGGAACACTGGACAGCGGTCAAGAATATCCTGAAGTACCTGAAAAGGACTAAGGAAATGTTTCTCGTTTATGGAGGTGACGAAGAGCTCGTCGTAAAGGGTTACGTCGACGCTAGCTTCGACACAGATCTGGATGACTCTAAGTCACAAACCGGATACGTGTATATTTTGAATGGTGGGGCAGTAAGCTGGTGCAGTTGCAAGCAAAGCGTCGTGGCGGGATCTACATGTGAAGCGGAGTACATGGCAGCCTCGGAGGCAGCACATGAAGCAATATGGGTGAAGGAGTTCATCACCGACCTAGGAGTCATACCCAATGCGTCGGGGCCGATCAAGCTCTTCTGTGACAACACTGGAGCTATTGCACTTGCCAAGGAGCCCAGGTTTCACAAGAAGACAAGGCACATCAAGCGTCGCTTCAACTCCATTCGTGAAAATGTTCAAGATGGAGACATAGAGATTTGTAAAGTACATACGGACCTGAATATAGCAGATCCGTTGACTAAACCTCTCCCTAGAGCAAAACATGATCAACACCAGAATTCCATGGGTGTTCGATTCATCACAATGTAACTAGATTATTGACTCTAGTGCAAGTGGGAGACTGTTGGAAATATGCCCTAGAGGCAATAATAAAAGCATTATTATTATATTTCCTTGTTCATGATAATTGTCTTTATTCATGCTATAATTGTGTTATCCGGAAATCGTAATACATGTGTGAATAACAGACACCAACATGTCCCTAGTGAGCCTCTAGTTGACTAGCTCGTTGATCAACAGATAGTCATGGTTTCCTGACTATGGACACTGGATGTCATTGATAACGAGATCACATCATTGGGAGAATGATGTGATGGACAAGACCCAATCCTAAACATAGCACAAGATCGTATAGTTCGTTTGCTAGAGTTTTCCAATGTCAAAGTATCTTTTCCTTAGACCATGAGATCGTGTAACTCCCGGATACCGTAGGAGTGCTTTGGGTATGCCAAACGTCACAACGTAACTGGGTGACTATAAAGGTAGACTACGGGTATCTCCGAAAGTGTCTGTTGGGTGACATGGATCAAGACTGGGATTTGTCACTCCGTATGACGGAGAGGTATCACTGGGCCCACTCGGTAATGCATCATCATAATGAGCTCAGAGTGACCAAGTGTCTGGTCACGGGATCATGCATTACGGTACGAGTAAAGTGACTTGCCGGTAACGAGATTGAACGAGGTATTGGGATACCGACGATCGAATCTCGGGCAAGTAACATATCGATAGACAAAGGGAATAGCGTACGGGATTGATTAAATCCTCGACATCGTGGTTCATCCGATGAGATCATCGTGGAGCATGTGGGAGCCAACATGGGTATCCAGATCCCGCTGTTGGTTATTGACCGGAGAGTCGTCTCGGTCATGTCTGCTTGTCTCCCGAACCCGTAGGGTCTACACACTTAAGGTTCGGTGACGCTAGGGTTATGAAGATATGTATATGCAGAAACCCGAATGTTGTTCGGAGTCCCGGATGAGATCCCGGACGTCACGAGGAGTTCCGGAATGGTCCGGAGGTAAAGAATTATATATAGGAAGTGCTATTTCGGGCATCGGGACAAGTTTCGGGGTTATCGGTATTGTACCGGGACCACCGGAAGGGTCCCGGGGGTCCACCGGGTGGGGCCACCTGTCCCGGGGGGCCACATGGGCTGTAGGGGGTGCGCCTTGGCCTAGATGGGCCAAGGGCACCAGCCCCTATAGGCCCATGCGCCTAGGGTTTCCACCATGGAAGAGTCCATGTGGTGGAAGGCACCCCTAGGTGCCTTGGGGGGGAGGGAAACCTCCCCTTGGCCGCCGCCCCCCCTAGTAGATCTCATCTACTAGGGCCGGCGCCCCCCCTGGCACCCCTATATATAGTGGGGGGAGAGGAGGGATTTCACACCAGCCCCTGGCGCCTCCATCTCCCCCCGTTACGTCTCTCCCTCGTAGTCTCGGCGAAGCCCTGCTGCTGTGACGCCCTGCATCCACCACCACGCCGTCGTGCTGCTGGATCTTCATCAACCTCTCCTCCCCCTTGCTGGATCAAGAAGGAGGAGACGTCTCCCGTCCCGTACGTGTGTTGAACGCGGAGGTGCCGTCCGTTCGGCGCTGGTCATCGGTGATTTGGATCACGTCGAGTACGACTACATCATCACTGTTCTTTTGAACGCTTCCGTGCGCGATCTACAAAGGTATGTAGATGCATCTAATCACTCGTTGCTAGATGAACTCCTAGATGATCTTGGTGAAACGAGTAGAAATTTTTTTGTTTTCTGCAACGTTCCCCAGCAGAGGAAAGCCTCGACGACGGCGAATTCGTCGTGCCTGAGGATCCCGTCGAACAAGAGCGTTTCAAACGCAGGCTAATGGCCACAGCAAATAGCCTAAAGAAAAAGCAGCAACAGCTTCAAGATGATCAAGACCTGCTGGCTGACAGATGGACCGAGGTCCTCGCGGCCGAAGAGTATGAACTCGAACGCCCCTCCAAAAGCTACCCAAAACGCAAGTTGCTCCCCCGACTAGAGGAGGAAGCATACAAACCTTCATCACCAGCGCAAAATACGGCAGACCGACCACCTCGTGGCCACGACAAAGAGGCATCTAGGCCCTCCACCAGGACCGTACCCCGGCACCGCTCAAAAAGTACGAAGCCACGGGGGAACGCGCCGGACTTGCGGGATATATTGGAGGACAAGACAAGACAATCCAGATCTATCTATGGATCACGTGGGCGCCCCACGACCCACGACGAATACCATCGTGCCGGATACAGCAACTCCGGCCGGGCCGAACACAGCAGACAACGCTCTCTTGAGCTACGTCGTGACATTGCTCAATACAGAGGCGCCGCACACCCACTATGCTTCACAGACGAAGTAATGGATCATCAAATCCCTGAAGGGTTTAAAACCGTGAACATTGAATCCTATGATGGCACAACAGGCCCCGCGGTTTGGATCGAAGATTATCTCCTTCATATCCATATGGCCCGCAGCGACGATCTCCACGCCATCAAGTACCTCCCACTCAAGCTTAAAGGACCAGCTCGGCATTGGCTTAACAGCTTGCCCGCAGAGTCAATTGGGTGTTGGGAGGACCTGGAAGCCGCATTCCTCGACAACTTCCAGGGCACATATGTGCGACCACCAGACGCCAATGACCTAAGCCACATAATTCAGCAGCCAGACGAATTGGCCAGGCAATTCTGGACACGGTTCTTAACAAAGAAAAATCAAATCGTCGACTGTCCGGACGCAGAAGCCCTCGCAGCCTTCAAACATAACATCCGCGACGAATAGCTGGCCCGGCACCTAGGACAGGAAAAGCCGAAATCCATGGCAGCCCTCACATCACTCATGACCCGCTTCTGTGCGGGAGAGGACAGCTGGCTAGCTCGCAGCAACAACCTCAGCAAAAATGCTGGCAGTCCGGATACTAAGGACCACAATGGCAGGTCGCGTCGAAACAAAAACAAACACCGCGTTAACGGCGATACCAATGAGGATACGGCGGTCAACGCCGGATTCAGAGGCTCTAAACCGGTCAGCGGAAGAAGCCATTCAAAAGAACTACTCCGGGTCCGTCCAATTTGGACCGAATACTCAACCGCTCTTGCCAGATACATGGCACCCCCGAAAAGCCAGCTAATCACACCAACAGAGATTGTTGGGTATTCAAGCAGGCAGGCAAGTTAATTGCCGAAAACAATGACAAGGGGCTGCACAGCGACAACGAGGAGACCCGGCCGCCGAACAGTAGAGGACAGAAGGGTTTCCCCCCACAAGTGCGGACGGTAAACATGATATACGCAACCCATATACCCAAGAGGGAGCGGAAGCGTGCACTTAGGGACGTATACACGATGGAGCCAGTCGCCCCAAAGTTCAATCCATGGTCCTCTTGCCCGATCACTTTCGATCGAAGGGACCACCCTACCAGTATCCGTCGTGGTGGATTCGCCGCATTGGTCTTAGACCCCATCGTCGATGGATTTCACCTCACCAGAGTCCTGATGGACGGCGGCAGCAGCCTGAACCTGCTTTATCAGGATACAGTGTGCAAGATGGGCATAGACCCCTTAAGGATTAAACCTACAAAGACGACCTTTAAAGGCGTCATACCAGGTGTTGAGGCCAATTGTACAGGCTCAGTCACACTGGAAGTGGTCTTCGGATCCCCGGATAATTTCCGAAGCGAGGAGTTAATCTTCGACATAGTCCCATTCCGCAGTGGCTATCACGCCCTGCTCGGACGAACCGCGTTTGCAAAGTTCAACGCGGTGCCGCATTATGCATACGTCAAGCTCAAGATGCCAGGCCCTCGTGGAGTCATCACGGTCAACGGAAATACGGAACGCTCCCTCCGAACGGAGGAACACACAGCGGCTCTCGCGGCAGAAGTACAGAGCAGCCTTTTAAGGCAATTTTCGAGTCCGGCCGTTAAATGACCGGACACGGCCAAACGCGCCCGGAGCAACATCAATCAAGACCACGTGGCACGTTCCGAGCATGCGTAGCAATGCGGCCCCAACCCCATCCCTCGCATGATTGCAAGACCAGCTCTCCGCGTACATCATTACGCTCTGGAGATACCATGGGCATAGGGGGATGGGCACGACCACAACAGGCCCAGAGTGCGGCTAAAACACACCAGGGGCTCCCAAGTGTGTCACTCTTTTCATTTTTATTTTTTCCTTCTTTTTATACACAGGACTCCGTTCACCAGAGGCCTTGTCCGGCGGCGAACCTGCCGAACTCACGATGCAACAGCCAGGGAGGGACAAAGGCAGCGGCGAACACTCAGGTGGTCTCCATTACGAGCATTACATTTGTTAAATACATCAGTCCGCAGCCCACCCCTGGAGGGGGACACGCTTAATTAGTCCAATCCCTTGCTTACCGCACTATTTGTATCGCTCTGCACTAATAGCAGAATTTCTTGAATAAACAATGCATCAGTTTTTGCCTATAATTGCACTACGTTACATATATGTTCATTAATGACATCTCGCATCCGTACATTTTGGTACGGCCGAATACATCAGGGGCTTATGTTCCCCGCATTATGGTGTGATAAGTCCGAATACTTTCACAAGTGTGGCACCCCGAACTGATAGCATTATATGAATCGGCTCCGAATCATGTCTTGGGTCAATAGTTGGGTTTGCCCGGCTCCCATGTTTTGGTACCTTACGTTCCGTTCTGTCGGCTAAGGTAGCACTGGGAGAACCATTGCGATTGCGTCCCGGTTGAGCTGGGCGAGCACCTCAGTGGAGAAAGCTAAAACTGATTGTCATGATAAGGCGAGAGACTGGTCGCTGTTCGAGAGGTCTTTTCGAGTCCCTAAAGGCTTATGCCGCTTCGAGCGAAGAACCGGATAATGTTCGGCCAAGGCGGGGATAGCGCCCCGAACTCGGTCTTCCGAATACTAGGGGCTTCGCCGAAATTTAAAATTATAGAATTCTATGGCTAAGTGACAGTGTTCAAGCATTATAAGTCCGGTTGCCTTGTTCGTTGTGTTGAGCGCCTCCCTAGATGGACCCAAAAATGGGAACAAGAGTGCTCAAGTTTATCCCGAACACCCCAGCACTCGTGGCATGGGGGCTGAAGCCGACGACTTGCCATCTCTTAGATTTAATAAACAGCCGCACAGAAGGTAATATTTTAAATCAATAAGCGTTGCTTAGCGCATATGAACAAAGTTTTCAGCGCACAGGATAACACATTGCGAGTTTACTCAATAATTACATCTCTGGGGCACTCATCCGCAATCTTGCGGGCACCCTTCAGGACAGTCTTATAGTACATCTCGGGCGTACGATACTCCTTGCCCACTGGCAGTGTGTCAGTGATAAGCCTCTCCGCATCCAGCCTGCCCCAATGCACCTTTGCGCGGGCAAGGGCCCGACGGGCACCTTCAATACAGGCGGAGCGCTTGATGACTTCCACCCAAGGGCACGCATCCACCAGCCGCCGCACGAGGCCGAAGTAGCTCCCAGGCATGGCCTCTCCAGGCCACAGCCGGATTATGAGGCCCTTCATGGCCTGCTCGGCTACCTTGTGGAGCTCGACCAGCTGCTTCAGCTGGTCGCTAGGGGGCACCGGATGTCCGGCCTCAGCATACTGAGACCAGAAGACCTTCTCCGTTGAGCTCCCCTCCTCGGCTCGGTAGAATGCGGCGGCATCAGACACACAGCGAGGCAGATCTGCAAACGCCCCTGGAGAGCTCTGAATTCGGGTAAGTAACAGGTAATTTACATTAACATGCTTGCTTTGCATGAAAAATGCCTTACCCGCCGCTATTTTCTTCACCGCCTCAATCTCCTGGAGGGCCTTATGGGCCTCGGCCTTCGCGGCTTTGGCACTTTCAAGAGCCGAGGCAAGCTCAGACTCCCGAGTCTTCAAGTCACGCTCCAAACTCTCATGCTTTTCCATGAGAGCCTGGAGCTCTTGCCGCACCTCCGCCACCCGCGCCTCCTGCTTCTCTCGCTCCGTCCGTTCCGCGGCCGCATTGCGTTCGGCCGCGGACACGGCCTCCTTCAGGGTTGCCACCTCGTTCGTGGCCCCTGCAGTACCCATGTTATCCTTGTTATTTCCATTGCAACCAAAATCCTTTTCTGTAAGGTACAAATTTTAAAGTGGTGTTACTCACCTTCTTTGTCCTCGAGCTGCTTCTTGGCAAGGCCGAGCTCTTGCTCGGACCGCTCGAGGTCCTGCTTCAAAGCACCGACCTCCGCAGTCAGTGCGGCAGAGGTCAGCAGCGCAGCCTGCAAACCCATATTGACATAATTTTTAGCACTCCTGCGTATATCTTTTTAAAGATCCTCAATCCGGTTTTTCTTTCCGAACACCAAACCGAGCATCAGGGGCTACTGTCTATGCGGTACTACATTACATATTTTAAACTTCTTACCTCAAAGCCTGTTAGAAGGCTACTGCAGGCTTCGGTCAGCCCGCTCTTGGCGAGCTGAACCTTCTGAATCACCGCACTCATGATAGTGCGGTGTTCTTCCTCGATGGAAGCGCCTTTGAGCGCCTCCAACAAGTTGTCCGGTGCCTCTGATTGGACGGAGGCCGCCGGCGTCACGGTCTTGCCCTTCTTGCGAAGGGGCCGCCTGCCGGACTCCGGAACCACTGCGGGTTCCGGCACAGAGTCCGGCGCAAAGTCCGGGAGGCTGCCTTGTGGCACCTCCAGAGCCTCCTCCTGATGGGTCCCCTCCTGGGATCCCACCTCGACATCGTCAGTGTCGCGAGGGTTAGAGGCAGTCAGAATGGAATCTACGTCCGACGGAGCCAATGACCCGCTTGATGAAGCGGGAAGATCATCATCGGCCGGACTACAGGATGTGTGCGGCATTAGAAGGACACTATGTGACACGAAAGAGAAATTATAAATCGTTCAGGAATCTGGATACTTACGATCTTTCCGGAGGCCTGGCCCTTGAGGGCCACTCTTCATTGCTAACGTTGGCGTTAGCGGAGCTGTCCGGGGGAATAGTCCTTCCCCTCTTGGACCCTTCGGCCTCCCCCGTTGGGGAAGCCTTCCTCTTCCTCTCTCCCTCCTCTGGGAGAGAATCCTCTTTCTCCTCCTCGTCTTCGGGGGAGGAGTCCGCCTCGGAGCCATCGGACGATGAGTCCGATATCACCTGGCGCCGGGAACTTCTTCGAGTTCCCGTGGCCTTCTTCTTGGCCTTCTTCTCCGGCACCACATAAAGTGCCGGGACCAGCAGCCCCGTTAAACGGGCGTCCGCTGGGTCTTCAGGAAGGGGAGCCGGACAGTCTACCTGTCCGGATGTCCTCTGCCAGTCCTGTCAAAGGCATTGGGAGTTTTAGATCCCACATAGAATTAAACTATGGAACAACTGTCCCGTAGAGGATAACAAAGCTTAACTCGCTGGCCGGGCGCTTGGTGCTGAATCCGCGATCTTCAGTCGCGGATGCGGGGGCTTCTCCATCCTTGAACAGCACCCTCCAGGCAGCTTCGTACGTCATGTCGAAGAGCCCGCTCAGGGTCCGGTGCTGTGCCGGATCGAACTCCCACAAATTGAAGGCCCACTGTTGGCAGGGGAGAATCCGGCGGACGAGCATGACCTGGATCACATTGACAAGCCTAAGCTTCTTGTTCACAAGGTCTGAAGACAGGACTGGAGTCCTGTTAGCTCCTCCGAACTGCCCCATAGTAAGCCCTTCTCTTTCCAGGAGGTGAGCTGCATCGGGATACCAGATCTAAACTCGGGGGCCGCCGCCCATTTTGGGTCACGCGGCTCGGTGATGTAGAACCACCCCGATTGCCATCCCTTGATGGACTCCACGAAGGCCCCTTCGAGCCAGATGACGTTGGGCATCTTGCCCAACATGGCGCCTCCACACTCCGCTTGGATGCCCTTCACTACCTTCGGCTTGACGTTGAAGGTCTTGAGCCACAAGCCGAAGTGGGGCTGGATGCAGAGGAAGGCTTCGCACACGACGATAAACGCCGAGATGTTGAGGATGAAGTTTGGCGCCAGATCGTGGAAATCCAGGCCGTAATAGTACATGAGCCCCCGGACAAAGGGATGCAACGGGAAGCCCAGTCCGCGGAGGAAGTGGGGAAGGAATACGACCCTCTCATGGGGCCTGGGGGTGGGGATGAGCTGCCCCTTGTCGGGCAGCCGATGCGCGATGTCGCCGGTAAGGTATCCGGCGCTGCGCAGCTTTGCGATGTGCTCCTCCGTAACGGAGGAGGCCAACCATTTGCCTCCCGCTCCGGACATGGTCGGAGAAGATCGAGACGAGATGCGCGGACTTGGGCGCTGGAGCTCGAGTGCGCGGAGATGGATAAGCAAAGGAGGAAGAAGGCGTAGGTAAAAAGGTGGATTCTTATCCCCTTATATATGGGCGGACGAAGACTATGCGTCCCCACCGGCCTGGTAAAACTCGCTTATCTCCCAAGCGCCACCATCGATGGCGCGGTTGGGTTACCCATGTCCGTATTGCTGAGAATCCCGGAATAAGGGGAACACGATCTCTGCTTCGACAAGACGTGCCAAGGAAACCGCTTCGCTAAACGCGCTGAGGTGGTATAATAAAAAACGATTCAAGTAAAGGCTTGGTGGTGGTGTGACGTCATGCCACAAAATACGTCAGCGGATTGAAACTTGTGTACATAATATTCTCTCTACGGTGGAATGTGGAAATTATTTGCAGAGCCGGACACTATCCTGGTGTTCACAATCTTCTATGAATTATTCGGAGGACGAACCCGCCTTGCAATGCCAAACAATATGCGCGCCGGACTCATCGTCATTGAAGCCTGGTTCAGGGGCTACTGAGGGAGTCCTGGACTAGGGGGTGTCCGGATAACCGGACTATCATCATCGGCCGGACTCCAAGACTATGAAGATACAAGATTGAAGATTTCGTCCCGTGTCCGGATGGGACTTTCCTAGGCGTGGAAGGCAAGCTTGGCAATACGGATATGTAGATCTCCTACCATTGTAACCGACTCTGTGTAACCCTAGCCCTCCCCGGTGTCTATATAAACCGGAGGGTTTTAGTCCGTAGGACAACAACCATTACAACAATAATACCATAGGCTAGCTTCTAGGGTTTAGCCTCCTTGATCTCGTGGTAGATCCACTCTTGTACTACCCATATCATCAATATCAATCAAGCAGGAGTAGGGTTTTACCTCTATCAAGAGGGCCCGAACCTGGGTAAAAACATCGTGTCCCTTGTCTCCTGTTACCATCCGCCTAGACGCACAGTTCGGGACCCCCTACCCGAGATCCGCCGGTTTTGACACCAACAATGTGCGATTATCCACCGTCATCATCACCACCTCCATCACCTCCGAAGAACTAATCACATGGGTATGGGCACTCCCCTTGGCAACTGCCAAGCTTGGGGGAGGTGCCCCGGTATCGTATCACCATCACACTCCTATTTTTATCGCTTTATTTAGTTTGATCCTTTTAGTAGTATCTTGATCTATTAGTTCGAAGTTTTGATATCAAGTAGTTTTGAGTTTTGCATTGTGATCTCTTTATGTAATCAAGTCCGTCTGCTATCTATAATAAAGATTAGTGTTGAGTCAAGGGCTTTGCTATGTTGCTATGATCTTGAGAAAGTAGAAAGAACAAAAGAGTTCATATTGATCTTATGGACAGTGATAACTTCACACATAGACAGTATGAGGCATAAAAATTGTTGAGAGTTGATGAACGTAGCCTTGGTCATCGTTGCAATTAATAGGAAGTGATAAGGAAAGAGGGGTTCGCATATAAATATATTATCTTGGACATCTTTTATGATTGTGAAGCACTCATTAAGTATGACATGCTAAAAGAGTTGATGGTGGACAAGGAAGACAACGTAATGGTTTATGTTTTCCGACATCTCAGTTAAAGTATATTGTCATTGACCTTCCAAACATGTTGAGCTTGCCTTTCCCCCTCATGCTAGCCAAATTCCTTGCACCAAGTAGAGATACTACTTGTGCTTCCAAATATCCTTAAACCCAGTTTTGCCATGAGAGTCCACCATACCTACCTATGGATTGAGTAAGATCCTTCAAGTAAGTTGTCATCTGTGCAAGCAATAAAAATTGCTCTCTAAATATGTATGACTTATTAGTGTAGAGAAAATAAGCTTTGTACGAACTTGTTGTGGAAATAATAAAAGCGACGGACTGCATAATAAAGGTCCACATACAAGGGGCAATATAAAGTGACGTTCTTTTGCACTAAGACTTTATGCATCAACCCTAAACGCGCATGACAACCTCTGCTTCCCTCTGCGAAGGGCCTATCTTTTACTTTATTTTTTTACTTTATGCTTGAGTCAAGGTGATCCACACCTTTCCCTTTTTCATTTTATCCTTTGGCAAGCTCTTAGTGTTTGAAAGATCATGATATATATATCCAATTGGATGTAAGTTTGCATAGGCTATTATTATTGACATCACCTAAAGGTGAATACGTTGGGAGGCAACACAATAAGCCCCTATCTTTCTCAGTGTCCGGCTGAAACTCTATAACCACAAGTATTGCGTGAGTGTTAATAATTGTAGGAGACTACGAGATAGTTGAATATGTGAGCTTGCTGAAAAGCTCTATTATTGACTCTTTCTGATGTTACAATAAATTGCAATTGCTTCAATGATTGAGATTATAGTTTGTTAGTTCCCAATGAAGTTTTTGAACCACACTTGACATTGTGAATTGCTTATTACTTGAGCATAGGAAATCATATGACAAAATCTATATATGTTGTTGTTATTAGAATGATCATGATGCCCTCATGTCCGTATTTTATTTTTATCGGCACCTCTTTCTCTAAACAAGTGGACATATTTTTTGATTTCGGCTTCCGCTTGAGGACAAGCGAGGTCTAAGCTTGGGGGAGTTGATACGTCCATTTTGCATCATGCTTTTATATCAATATTTATTGCATTATGGGATGTTATTACACATTATATCTCAATACTTATGGCTATTCTCTCTTATTTTACAAGGTTTACCATGAAGAGGGGGAATGCCGACAGCTGGAATTCTGGCTGGAAAAGGAGCAAACGTTGGAAACCTATTCTGCACAACTCCAAAAGTCCTGAAACTCCACGAAACCACTTTTTGGATTTAATAAGAATTTATGAGTGAAAGAAATAGGCCAGGGTGGCCACACCCTGTCCAGGAGACAGGAGGGCTCCCCCCTGTAGGGCGCGGCCTCCTATCTCCCGGGACCCCTGGTGGGCCTCCGGCGTTCGTCTTCTGTTATATCATCACTTTTACCCTGGAAAAAATCGTGGGCAAGCTTACGGGACGAAACTCCGCCGCCACGAGGCGGAACCTTGGCGGAATCAATCTAGGGCTCTCGCAGAGCTATTCTGCCGGGGACACTTCCCTCCGGGAGGGGGAAATCATCACCAACGTCATCATCAACGAACCTCTCATCGGGAGGGGGTCAATCTCCATCAACATCTTCACCAGCACCATCTCCTCTCAAAACCCTAGTTCATCTCTTGTATCCAATCTTGTATCAAAACCACAAATTGGTACCTGTGGTTTGCTAGTAGTGTTGATTACTCCTTGTAGTTGATGCTAGTTGGTTTACTTGGTGGAAGATCATATGTTCAGATCCTTTATGCATATTATTACTCCTCTGATTATGAACATGAATATGCTTTGTGAGTAGTTATGTTTGTTCCTGAGGACATGGGTGAAGTCTTGCTATTAGTAGTCATGTGAATTTGGTATTCGTTCGATATTTTGATGAGGTGTATGTTGTCTTTCCTCTAGTGGTGTTATGTGAACCTCGACTACATGACACTTCACCATTATTTGGGCCTAGAGGAAGGCATAGGGAAGTAATAAGTAGATAATGGGTTGCTAGAGTGACAGAAGCTTAAACCCTAGTTTATGCGTTGATTCGTTAGGGGTTGATATGGACCCATATGTTTAATGTTGTGGTTAGGTTTACCTTAATACTCCTTTTTGTAGTTGCGAATGCTTGCAATAGGGGTAATCATAAGTGGGATGCTTGTCCAAGTTAGGGAAGTACCCAAGTACCGGTCCACCCACATATCAAATTATCAAAGTACCGAACGCGAATCTTATGAACGTGATGAAAACTAGCTTGACGATAATTCCCAATGTGTCCTTGGGAGCTCCTTCTTCATTATTAGAATTTGTCCAGGCTTATCCTTTGCTACATAAAGGATTGGGCCACCTTGCTGCACTTTATTTACTTTATTACTTTTTGCTCGTTACTATTTATCTTATCACAAAACTATCTATCACCTACTATTTCAGTGCTTGCAGAGAAAACCTTACTGAAAACCGCTTATCATTTCCTTCTGCTCCTCGTTGCGTTCGACACTCTTACTTATCGAAAGGACTACGATAGATCCCCTATACTTGTGGGTCATCTTGAGGTTTATATGCAGCCACCCCCCGGGTACTATGCTCCTGACAGTATAGTCTGTAGACTTCGTCACTCCCTGTATGGTCTTAAACAGGCCCCTCGCATCTGGTTTGAGCGCTTTGCCTCTGTGGTGACTGTCGCTGGTTTCTTGCCCAGTGATCATGATCCCGCGTTGTTTGTTCACACGTCTCCTCGTGGTCGAACTCTTCTCCTTCTCTATGTTGATGACATGATCATCACTAGTGACGACTCTGAGTACATTGCCTTTGTTAAGGCTCGCCTTCGAGACCAGTTACTCATGACCAATCTTGGTCCACTTCGCTATTTTCTTGGGATTGAGATCTCCTCGACCTCTGATGCCTTCTACATCTCCCAAGAAAAATATATTCAGGATCTTCTTGCTCGCGCTGCTCTTGGTGATGAGCGCACACTTGTGACTCCTATGGAGCTCAATGTTCAGCTTCGTGCCTCTGATGGTGACCCTCTTCCTAATCCCACTCATTGGCAGCCTTGTCTATCTTGCTATTACGCGTCCTGACATCTCCTATCCTGTCCATATCCTGATTCAGTTTGTTTCAGCCCCCACCTCTGTCCACTATAGTCACCTCCTCCATGTTCTACGATATCTTCGTGGCACGATCTCTCAGCGCCTTTTCTTTCCCGCTCCAGCTCACTTGAGATCCAGGCCTACTCTGATGCTACCCGGGCTAGTGATCCCTCTGATCAACGCTCGTTGTCTGCTTACTGCTTACCATGTCTTTCTTGGTGGCTCTCTTATTGCATGGAAGACAAAGAAACAGACTGCAGTTTCTCGCTCGAGTACAGAGGCTGAGTTGCAAGCCATGGCTATGTTGACGGCTGAGGTGATCTTGTTACGATGGTTACTTGAGGACTTTGGTGTGTGTGCTACTACCTCGACTCCTCTACTGTCAGACAGTACTGGTGCTATCAGTATTGCGTGTGATCCGGTGAATCATGAGCTCACCAAGCACATCGACGTGGATGCCCACTTTGTGCATGCTGTTGTGCAGGATCATACTCTCGCTCTTCACTATGTGTCCTCTGAGTTACAGTTGGCTGACTTCTTCACGAAGGCACAAACTCGAGCGCAGCATGGCTTTGTCCTCTCTAAACTCAGTGTTGTTGATCCACCATGAGTTTGAGGGGGGGTGTTAAATGTGTATAGTTCCTTGTGTACGTCCCCATTATATAAGGGGCTTTTCTGCACTTTACCACATCTGTATATGTACTGGCCTTTGGCCCTCAGTAAAGTTAGTTGCTATTCATCCAACAGTGTGTGTAACAGGTAAATATTTTGAGCAAAATATTCAGGCGAAATGCTTTCCCACCCTTGAACCCCGTTCGAGCCATATACTAGGCTTGTTCTATGGTATCACAGCTGGCCTTAGCACATGCTCATGTTTTTGTACAAGCCTAGGAGGAGTATATGGTTCGCCCATGCATCGTGTCACAATTCTATAAGCCTGTGATGATAAAAAGATTTTTAATTTAACTTTCAAGTTGTCAAATACATACAAGTAGCAGAACGAAAAGCAAGAACTCGTACCAAACCAATCATAACTAATGAGGATACTAAAACCTTAGGCTTCTCGTAATTCAGATATCGAGTGAAATTTCAAGGTATAGTGTGTCCTTATCCCGAGGGGACTATTCACACATCATGAATAAATCACAAGCAGTAGACATTGTGAAAATACTTCCATGAATATGAATGATTGAAAGTCTTACAATTTTGCTGATCGCAGTGTAATCTTGATTACAAGTGATTAAACTAATGGAGATGGCGGCTATAGCAGCGGAGATGGCTTTAGAGATGGTGGCTGCAGATGGGAATGGTGATGACGGCCGCGAGAAGTTGACATGTCGAAGCAAAGAGGCGTGAGCGGTCTAGAGATCAAGACATCGGTTCTTCCTATACTTTATATAGTGCAGACAGGTGGAATAGGGTTTCAGGGCGCCTCTGTTGCCAATCAGCCTCGAATCCCTTTGAGTAAGTTGTCGGGGTTTCAGGGATCTATATAGTAGTAGTGTTTTATTATGTTGTACTAGTGTTGAACCATCTGATCATTTAATGTTGAACATTTTATATTGGTGTTTAATTATCATCGTAGCAGCGATGATCTATGTAGTGTGCAATTATTTTGAGACCTTTAGGTTAAGGCTTAGGTTTAGGGCCACGAAGTTTGTGTGTTAACTTTCGGTCTGACGGGGCTCCCTTTGTAAGAGACGTTCCCGGTGGAAGGATCATGACTGTTGCCATAGGGGGAATTTCTATTTTCTTCTCCCTTTGCCGACCTTGGTAACAAGGAAGTAGAGAGAGGAGCGACCTTCACCGATAGTCAAAATACGAGTGAGGGAGAGTGTCCGCCATATATACAACCATTTGAGAGGTGAAAAATGTTCTGAGAGGATGGATACCGATTGTTGTCGTAGCGGTCGTTCTTCCTCTGAGACCTTGGTAAAGCGGGAGGAGAAGTGGAAGAATGGCCATCGCTGATGATTGAAATACTAGTGAGGTACTGCCCACCATATATACAACCATTTGAGAGATGAGAGTTGTTGAAGAGAGTTCTGACGGACTAAAAATCAACCCACATGCCGAATAGGCGAGTCTTCTAGGTTTGACTTCATGTTAGGTTTAGTCTATGTGTTGACTTTGTGATTCCAAGTCCAATGTGTTTTTTTGCCTCATGTTAATTTAGGTCTGCGTGTTCATTAGCTGACGACAAAGATGGTGAAGTGGAGACGCTTTGTCGGGGAGATTCAGGTCACCTATAGGGCGGCTTCAGTGGCTGGGAGGGCGGCCACCTACGACCGGAGAGTCGAGCATCTGCTGAAAGGGCGGTTGCACAGTGGCCGACAGAGTGGAGGCCTATGCCGAGAGGGTGGAGGCCTACACCAAGATAGCACCCGCCTCTGCCGAGAGGACAGTTGCATCAACTGAGAGGGCGATTGCATCCGTCAAGATCACTCGAGAAACCATCGATACTATGCTGGCCACCCTTGCTGAGATCGAGGCCACCTACTCCCAGATCATGGCGCCCCCCTCAGCAGAGAACATGGCGGCCCCTTCCCCACGAGATTTACGAGCGCAATCTGGAGATAGAGTCAACGGAGAGCTCATGTGTCGACACATCTCATCTTTTTGTTCATGAACTACTTGTCAACTACCTTCATGTGACTTCTATGATGCTTGTGAACTTACTATGTTGGTATGAAGATTGTTATGTGACTTGTGTTTAATTATTTCGAGTCATAATGATCATACTCGATCTATGTATTGACTTTCAGTCTAATGGCGGTTGACAAACATAAGCTTGATGTAGAAGTCCACCAGTCTCCATTCCTAGCACATAGTGGTTTTGCTACGATGGAAGAAGAGAACCATTCAGGACTTGACCGCTTTCGAGTTCTTCACCATCCTACTCTCATATTCCTTTAAGGTGGATGAAGGGAAATGAACAGATTCAACGGCAGACAAAGGCTTTTTTTAACAACAGAAGACCTTGGGGTTGTCGTATCTTTCATTTCCCTTCATCTATCTTCGAGGAATTTGGGAGCAGGATCGTGAAGTACTCGAAAGGCATCAAGTTCTAAATGGTTGTCTCTTCTTCGATCGCAGCATTTCCATCGCAGCAAACCCATGTGTGGCAGGAATGTAGAATGCTTGATTTCCACATTAAGCTTTTGTAGGGTGTCGACTTCTCGGCTTTAAACCACTTGAGAGATTAGTGTTGTTTAAAGGCAAACATTAATTCTCCATTCCTAACACATAGGGATTTCGTTATGATCAAAGAAGAAGCAACTACTTGCCAGGCACTTAATTCTTCACGATCCTACTATCAAATTACTTGAAGGTAGATGAAGGGAAATGAAGGGATCCAACGACAAAACAATGGCTTCTTCAAATAATAGACCACTCATCGTCTTGAGCAACTCAAGTTGATCAGTGGTCTATTGTTCGAAGATGCCTTGGTCTGCTTTTGCACACCTTGGTTTCCCTTCATCTACCTCAAGGAATTTGAGAGCGAGATAGTGAAGAACTCGAAGCTTGACAAGTCTCTTATTTCATCATAGCAAAATCCATGTGCGGTAGAAATGTAGGTTGTTTGACTTGGACATTAAGCTTGCATTATGAAAAGAGCCTCGATGGGCTCAAAGTCGATTTTCTATTGCATAAAAATAACTCTGTGTTGCTCGATATTTATTTTGTAATATGTTTGTGACACATGTTTTTGTTAATGTACTAAAGGGTGTTAGCATCGAACTCATGGTCATGCTGTCGCCCTACGATGCCTCTCCCGTTAGGGTTGACTCCCTGGCCGAGGATGATGCAGACCTATAGCACAGATCGCGGCCGAGCATGCTAGTGAGGCGTACTTGGCAACACTTGTTCAGACGAACCCGCATCTCCTCGCTGAGAACCGCGTGATCTACAAGTCTGTCAAGGATGAGCGGAAGGCCGAGGGCATTCGCTAGATGATGGTCTGTCTCCGTGCCGAGCATGAGAAGTTTTTTTAGCACCTAGCCAAGAAAGAAACGCCGTCAAAGGAGAGCTATGACCCGGTGCCATTGAGTCTGCCGATCGCCAGTGTCGCTGGCTCCTCCACTGTCGGGGGGGGGGGGGGGGGGGGGGGAGATCCCCACCTGCTCCTACTCTACACCGACTACCACTCGGAGTAGAGCTCCATTCCTAAAGTAGTCTATCTAGATAGGTTGACGTCGGTGTAGGGATGTAGTTATGTAGTTGGTGATGGCGACTCGGATGACATCTTCTGATGCTTTTGGGGTACATGAATCATGCAATCCTTATTTTGCTTATGTCCGTGCACATGTTTTGCTAACGATGTGTTATTTGTTGAAATCTTGTTATTCATCCTATATAAATGAAGTGGTACATTGTGTACTCAGGTAGATGCAGGAGTCTACGAATCATGGCAAGCATGCCATGAACAAGTGAATCATTACAAAGACAAATGCTACAAAGGGTTTAATACTAGGGAGGAGGCAGTGACTAGACACGAGCAGCCGGGAGCACCACGGATTCCGTTGATGCATCATCCATGTCGACAGTGGTGAAAGGGTACTCGGTGACAACATCTTCGACGACGGACGAGGGCGGCGACGAGGACGGGGAATAAGGGTGGAGGATGGTGGCGGCGCGGACGCGTGAAATGGGGGACAGCCGCAGGAGGGGTGTAATTGATTTGTTGGACTTCAATTTAGAGTCGATTTTGGATGAGTCCGGCCCATTGGTCCGACATGACGGATGTGTTCATTCGTCCATATCTGCCCCACATATAAGCTGAGTATGGAGGAGCCGGTAAGTCCGGACATTTGGGTCGAGTATACGTGGTCTAGTTGGGATGCTTTTTTCTGTCCAGGTAATGACCAGACAGGCGATATTTGGGGGGGGGGGGGGGGGGGGGGGGGGGGGGGGGTTGTGGTTGTAGATGCGCTTAGTCGTGAATTGATTTGAGAGAGGCTGCGGCCTACAAGTCCAGTAGTCGTGTCTCATCTTCTTAGAACTGTTGCTCATTTTGTCTGTACGATGATGATGATGATGATTGCAGTGTGGATGCTAGTTTTTTTTCTTTTGCGGGGACAGTGCGGATTCTAGTGCTAGTTCCTATGCCAAGCATGTCTACACAATTGGTATGTCAACATCTCCAAAAGGGGTTGTCGTGGCACATCGCGACTGTCGATTAGGAGGCGGCGTGGATTGATTGCAGATTCGCAACCCTTGGTTAACTTTTTTTTGAGAAATCTTGCCGTCTTTATTGATTCAAGGTAATGTCCATAGGTATAATAGCTGGGTCATGAGGTTCTTGCTCAGCCATGTCTACCTACTCCCTCCGTTCCGAATTACTTGTCGCAGAAATGGATGTATCTAGAACTAAAAAATGTCTAGATATATTCATTTCTACGACGAGTAATTCCGAATGGAGGGAGTATATGCCTTGATTACAAGCAACTTTGGCAAGATTTTAAGCCTCAAAATTGAAGTTTCTATGCTCATGAATGACATTACAAAACTGAAAGCTACTCCTACGGTCTAATACTTCATGTATGATAGCCGCATGAGGACCTCCTGTCCCCTGATTGATATCATCGATGATCCGTTGGCAGTCCGAGGCCACTAATAGGTTCTGAATGTCAACATCCTCCGCTAGAGCCAATGATTCCATGCAAGCATATGCTTCAAGCACCACAGGATATATCGGTTATACACGAAACACCAGAGCTGACGGCCCCAGGTAAACACCATTGTGGATTGATCGCAGCCCTTGGTTAACTGAATGTAAACGCATCTTCATCAGATAAAATATGTTCTTCATGCTTAGCATATCTTCAAAAAAAAAATTTGAGGCAAGTATATACTTCAGATAAAACAGGCTCTTCAGGCCTGACACACTTTCCTAGCCTTTGGGCCCAGGAGATTGGTTACCATGGCGAGGAAATCGTGATTGATACGTATCCGTCCTAACCGCACGCGATTGGTTCGCTCCCACTGCAAATCACGCGGCTGCACGTTCAACGGAAATGGAAACGAGCACGGCGCTCCATTTTCGATTCTGAAATACTGACGAGCACCGCCACGCCCAGCCGAAGCACTCGCCGGAGCCGGAGCCGGAGCCGGAGCAATTCTCGCCGATGTATTACGACGAAAATGACCTTGGTCCCTTCTCAGACCCTGATCGGTCGACACCTCCTTCAATGGTCGACGGCCTTAAACCCTGGCGGAGGAAGGTTCTGTTGTGCGCCTTCAAGAAGGATCTGGTCAAAGGAGAGATTCAGGTGTGCTGTGTGCCAAAGGAGTTCTTGAATTTGTTCCAAGGTGTGCGTGGGAGTCCTAAATTCGCTGCCTTTTATTCACTGCAGGTGGCAGAGTTTAGTGACTATGTGTCAAAACAATCAGCATACCAACATGCTGAGCAGTGTCTAGCATGCACAGTTATAGAGATGGCTCAGGATTTTGTTGGCAGCAATAACATTAGCCTTTTCACGCCCAGCGGGCAATTTGGTACCAGGAGTACGGTGGGTTATTAGCTTTATTATAGTAAATGCCAAGTACTCCCTCCGTCCGGAAATACTTGTCATCAAAATGGATAAAAGGGGATGTATCTAGATGTATTTTAGTTTTAAATACATCCATTTTTATCAATTTTGATGACAAGTTTTTTCGGATGGAGGGAGTACTTACAGTATGACCCTGTTTGTAATTAACCAGTTCCATGGTTTTACAATCATTCATTTCAGGGTGGGCTAGATTGTTGTGATGCCAAGTACCTCTACACCAGATTAGCACGTATCACCCGTTTAATTTTTCCAAAGGAGGACGACGTTCTTCTCAACTATTTGAATGAAGATGGAAAGTCAGTTGAACCCAGTTGGTAATATTATCTCTTCCAGTTAGCATTCATCCTGCAATGTTTTGAATCGATTGATTTTTGTTTACCTGAAATATACCACCTTTGCTTCAGGTATATGCCAATCATTCCCATGGTTTTGGTCAATGGAACTGGCATTGACAATGAGTCAAACAGCTATGTCCCAAACTATAATCCAAGAGACATTATCACTAATCTGAAAAGGTTGCTTAATGGCCAGACTGTTGTACCGATGGACCCTTGGTACAAGGGGTTCAAGGTCGGTCCGCGAAATGTTTTTACGATAGCATAGGCCTGTTCCATTGACAGTTTAGCTCCTTAATTTTGACAATTGCTTTTTGATGCAAATCTTCTGTTCATAACCTGTCAGGGCACTTTGAAGAAGACATGTTCAAAGGCAGCGGGTGTCACGTATACCACCGCTGGAGTTATAGAGGAAGTTGATGACACCAAGCTTCAAATTACTGAGCTCCCCATCCGATGCTGGACTAGCGATTATGATGAGTTCCTTGAATCCATATGTCCTATTTCTGTTATGGAAGAGGAAAAGGCAGAGGACAAGAACAAGGAACCGTCATTTCTAGAGGTACTTAATTATACAAATAGTCCTTTCTCTGCCCCCGTTTCAGATGATTTGATTTTCTTCAATTGCAACCAATTTACAGAAATACTAGTCACGATGCGATCGTGTGAGCGTGGAGTTTGAGGTTATCTTGAGTGAGAAAAACATGAATATTGCCAAGAAAGAAGGCCTTCAGAACAAATTCAATTTGGAAACCACAATAGGAACATCAAACATGCACTTGTCTGACTCGAATGGTAAAATTCAAAAATATGATACCCCAGAGGACAGTGAGTATCTCTATCTAATAAGGACCTGTATTGCAACTACAAACCCCTTCTCTTATTAATGCGATTTTGAATCTTGAATTATGTTACATTTTCAGTACTTAGAGAGTTCTTCAAGCTGAGACTCGAATACTATTCGAGAAGAAAGGTACATATCTTGAACTTTTCCTTTGTCATGATGATGTTCAAGTGCAAACTGCCACATTAACTAATTTATTCTGTTCAGGAAGTAATGTTGAATAATATTGGGAAAGAATTGTTGAAGCCTAAGAACCAAGTGAGGTTTATTCTTGCTGTTAATTCCGGGGACATCGTATTCAATAACAAGAAGAGGGCAGAGCTATTCCTGGAGCTTAAGCAGAAGGGATATGAACGTTTCCCAAATAAGATAATTGCAGCTAAAGAACCTTTCCCAAAGAATAAAACTATGGCTAAAGAACGTTTGCAAAAGAAAAAAAACAATGGCTAAAGAAGTAGATGAAGAAGATGATTATGAGTATCTTCTCGCTCTGGCAATTGGTACCTTGACTCTGGAGAAGGTGCAGGAGCTTGTCGCACGACAAAAGAAATTAGAGGACGAACTTGAAAGTCTGGGCAAAACAACTCCAGAAATTCTTTGGCTGAGAGACCTTGCTGCTCTTGAAAAGGAACTGGATGTGAGCAGTGCTTCCCTCTAAAGATTTGCTCCATGTTATCTGTCTTTCAGGTTTTCTCACTCATTTATTTTGACACAGGTGCTTGATGCAAAAGAAGCTGAACAGGAGATAAGACGTAGACTGGCAAAAAACTCCATAGTCGAGAAGGTGCGTAAAGCAGCTCTCAAGAAACAACCTAAGAAGACGGCAGCCGAACCACAGAAGGTGCAGATCAGTGAAACAAATGATAAGACTGCAGCCGAACCACAGAAGGTACAGAGCGAAACAAATGATAACACTGCAGCCAAACCTCAGAAGGTACAGAGGAAACAAATGATAAAGTTCTTAAGTTACTAGGCAGTATATATTGTTCTTTCACAGTTTTATTACTGATAAAACAATCGACTTTTGGAGGAAAATTGTGCTGGGAGCGACGATGAAGATTTTGAAACGAAACCTGCAGCACAAAAGAAGAAACGACCCAACAAGGTTGGGTCCTCGAGCAAGCCTTCGTACTGTATGTGTCGTAGTTTGTTTGTTGCTTTTACGAGTCAATTTAACAATTTCGTAGGCAAGTGCACCGGTGACAGATGATGAGGACGAAGCACTCGAACTAAAAGACCGTCTGGCTATTTATAATTTTGATGACTCCTCTCTAGAACATAATGGTAATGCCCATGTACAATCTTGTGTTTGTGCACATTAAGTATCCATCTCTTACAAAAGTTTAAGCTGATTTCTTACAATGTTGTTTTTTGTGCACATCAATGTTGTGTTTTTGTGCAGCCATTAAAACTGAGACTACAGAAGGACAGCAGGAAAGAAAGGAAGGGAGGAACGAGGCAAGCAAAATAGGCACGGCAAAGAATTGCCATGGCACCCTTAACCGAGTTGTCTGGTGAGAACAAGGACAACAAGTTTGCCGTCGAAGAAGTGCAAGTTGAGAAGAAAAGCGGTGGAAGAAAGCCTGCTGCCCTGAAGCCAAAGAAGACTACCAACAGGAAGAGGGCGCCTGCTCAGAGCAACTCCGGTGATCCTTCTCCTGGGAAGAAGGTGCGAAAGATGAGTGACTCCAACAAAGAGAATGTCTCGGTTTTGCAAAGAGTTGCGAGCGCTTCAACAGGAGCAGAAGATGCTGAGCCTTGCCCTCCCTCCGGTAGTTCAGCTCAGCCTGTCGCACCGAGAAGGTCAGCCAGGCTTAAGCAATCTACATCGATTGATTGACGATAATGTCTAGTTTCTGAGATATCCTTTTTCCTAATTCTCAAATCCATCTACTTGTCACATTTGAGACTTGTGCATCTGGAGTCTGGTATTACCATTTACATTTCTCAAATCCATCTACTTGTGACATTTGACACGGTGGTCAAGTTAAGACATAGATCATCCATCTAGTCATACATCTGGTGCTTTTTGGGGGGCTGAATGTTGTGTGGTATGATTTGCCAAACAAGCGCTATTTTTTGCCGCTCTTTTCTTCTACCCAGATGTCATGTGTGTAACACTGTAAATATTTTGAGCAAAATATTCAGGCGAGAAAGCTTTCCCATCCCTTGGTTCCCGTTTGAGCCATATTATACTAGGCTTGAAACACTTCTGAGGATGCAATTGATCAAGGCTGACCTTAGCACAGGCTCATGTTTTCGCACAAGCCTAGGAGGAATATATGGTTTTATATGCTAAAAAGATTCTTAATTTTGACATTCAAGTTGTCAAATAGTAGTACATACAAGTAGCAGAATGAAACGCAAGCACTCATTCCAAACCAAGCATAACTAATGAGGATACTAAAACCTGAGGCTGCTTGTAGCTCAGGCATCGAGTGAAATTTCAAGGTATAGTGGGTCATTGGCCCGAGGGAACTACTGACAAGTCGTGAATAAATTATAAGCCACTACTGAAAAAAAAACTTATATACCAAGTCTTTTGGGATACGCCCGGAGCCAATGCGGGCTCTAGGCAGAGGCCATCTACGCCGAGAACCGTTCTCAGCAAAGAGCAGCACACGGCAAAGACATGCCGTTGCCGAGACAACGCTAGAATGTACACGGCGAAGAGAAAACACTCAACAAAAATGACATACACCCAGATCCAAACAGTAAGCTCACGGAATAAGTTGCCCGTGGCATGTCCGTCTGTACTTGACGGTTCCATAACGTCGGGGTGTGTTTGCCGAGATCTCAGCCCTGGCTCTCGACATACATTTTCTAAAAATCATCTTTTAGTACTTTTCCAGGTAATGCCACGTGGTAAGGGCACATTTTTCATAAAAAACATTTTTCAAAAATGTGTGCCGAAAGCCTAGTAAAAGCACAGTTACTTGCCCATGTAATGCCACGTGGCTGTATTCATCGGAGTCCTGATGCTCTCGGCAAAGACATGTTGTTGGCAGTGTAAGTCAGAGGTGCCACCTCTAACGAGAGCTTCCTCTCGGCAAAGAATCTGTTTTCCAAGTGGCGCCCTCCGAAATGACTGCAGTATCAATCAGGTGCCCACTCTGTCGAGAGCTGCCTCTCAGCAATGCTCTAGTGCTGGTGCTTTTTTTTTTTTTTTTTGCAGGTGCTCTAGTGTTGCTGTTGACAATTTATTCCTTCGTTAATCCCTGACATTGAAAACATATACTTGCGGAAATATATAATAGCAGGGGAAATGCATTCTTGATATTTTATTTCCTTCCGTACGAATCATATTAAACCGGGCCCAACTCTATAGAATCTACATTGTTCTATTGCTTTTCTCATTGGAGAATCTGCTTGGCATGGGAAAAAGACACTTATAGAATAATATACGAGACGATAATGGGGATTCAACTAAAAGGCCACATGGCAAAATCTTGTGAGATAAAAACTTTATCCAATGGAAGATATTGTTCGCGTTTGCCGTCTCTCAACCATTGATGGAGCATATCCAACGGTTGATATTCAAAGTTATTGTGACATTATAAAGTGGTATAGATATAAGATGCATATAACTTCAGTGCACAACAGCACATCTCATATCAAGAAGCATGTATGGGAGCTTCTACAAATTCCTCGAGCATATCATATACAAGTTCACATAGGCTTAATTCATACAAGTTCACACATGCTTAATTCATACAAGTTCACATAGGCTTAATTCATACAAGTTCATAGAGCACATCACATGCAAATTTAAAGTGGATAGCCGCATGGCACATCACATGCATGTTCATATATAGAGCACACATCCGTGAACACGTTCTCTACACTTGCGTAGGAGGAGGAGGAGGATGGACAACATTTCCACCCACATGACTTTGTATAAAGGCCTATAAGTGAAGGAAAGTCATGTTAGCATTGTCCATCGATATGTATTGAATGGTGGCTATATTAAGAGAGAGTTCTATCTCAAGCTTTTGCTCGAGCGCAGTCTAGCATTCGTTTCTGTCTTTAGCTTTTCTAAGGTTTCCGCTCGTTCTCTCGCTCTCTCCGCCTGCTCTGCCTGTCACTGTCCCCCCTCTTCAGCCTCCCTGCTTCTCCAATAAAGTTGTAATATGATATCAAAGTCTCATATAGATTGCAACGGTTCTATTTGAAAGCACGGGCATATATGAATGGTGCGAACCTTGCATTGAGAAGCATGATCTCACACGACGCAGCTATTGGTCAACTCCGTATGAACGGACTTGAGCTTGTGCTAGTTGCACGGATCTTAGGGAGCCTGCGATGCGTGCAGATGGCATGGCATGGCATTTTTTAAGAGAATGAAAATCATGACTATTTTTAAGAGAATGAAAATTTAATTTTTAATGGCATGGCATTTTCATTTATTTTTTAATCATGGCAATTTCCTGTGAGTGATTTCTAGGATTTTGAAAATGAAAGTATAAAGCATGGCAAATTTCTTGTACATCTTCAACTTTGCCATGTATGATCTTGTTTGTCTGCATTTTTGTTTTTGTGGGTTTATTATTATTTTAGATTTACTATGGCCTCTTTGCCATGTAGGTACTGTTAGATTGGGAACCGTTCCTACTCCCAATGGGAGCTGCGTGCTTTGTATTTATCAAGGACGGGAAGAACCCCTGTCGTGGTTTACAAGCCAGGACCAGATCGCTTGGATGCAGGTCGTTACAAAGGATAGAGTAGATCGAGAGTTAAAGAGGAGAGGGAATAGAGATAGGTAGTTGAGATTACAAAGATATATGTCTAAAAATATCATCTAACAGGTACTTTTTGTAGGCTGCCATGGCAATTTCCAGTATGTGTTGTGTAGTTTATTATGGCAACTTTTCTGTAGTAAACAAGGTTTTTATCAAATGTTGCTTTTAGGAGGCCCAACAGGGAAGTAAAGGGGTATGTCAGGGTTGGTTAGCCCTGGGTGATTCTCCTAGCAAATTTTTTTGTTCGCTCGATCGAACACTCCCAGGGAGTGATTCATTCAATTGAGGCACTCCCAACTCCTATTTGGCGCTTCGGGCGCCATTTATAGGCGTTTTTGCAAATGTCGCACACCATCCCAACACATCCATGTTGGAAAATGGGCCGGAGAGGTGAATAGGCTCGATGATAACAAGAGGTGAGTCTTTTCCCAGGTTTGAGCCCTCTCGACGGAAATACTGCTCTTACTTGTGTATTTTGTGATAGGTGTGTATACAAAGTACAGATAAAGTACTAAGGGACATGATCTATCGACCAGCCCGGACCCACACTTATATAACATACCGGAGGGTCTGAGGTTACAGATCCTAGTCGGCTACATTGATAAAGGTAGAGTCCTTCACGACTCCGGTATCTTTGGCCTGTACAACAAGTCTTCCGGAGTCTTCATACAACGCGTCATGCACCGACCAAAGTGGCTCAAAACGGAATCGACCTAGTCATCAGTCAAGCCAACAAGGCCGAAACTGACATGATGAGGGACCACTCAGCCGAGACATCGTTAGTTGGTGTATTACAATTTTTTCCATTTTTAGATGGTAAGGTTTTCTTCCATTTTTTTTGTTTTTCTTATTTACCTTCCTTTTTTATTTTTTTCTATTTCATTTTTTTCTTTTTCTTACCGAAATAGGCTTACGCCCCGCTATATATAGCAACCACCCGATACAACAATCTTGTCCACGCTGGGGCAAACAGCACAAGCACGCCCAAAAGAAATAAAAAGAGAAATAAGAGAAGAAATGCCAACAACGCCGGATCAACGAAAGCTACGGCACACCGCGATCGCTGCGCCCACCGAAGATAACCACCACGCTCCAAAGCCACCGAGTTGCCGTGTACCAAGCACCACCTTCAAGAAGGAATGCGACGATGACGACGCTGCTGCCCGGACGAATCCTAGGATTTCTCCCGGTACACGGAGGATAGAGGAGGGAGAGGGTCACCCGACGCCCTTCAAGAAGGATGGCGGCGCCCGCAGGCGTCACCGCGTTGGTGCCGACAAGACCCGACATGGATTTCTCCCGACCTCTCGCGCCCACCACCCAGGACCAACCTTCGGCTCCACCACACCCGCCGCCCACCAACATGCGCCAATAGTCACGAGGACACCGCCGTCGTCTCACCACGGCCAACGAAGCGAGGCCGGCCGGATCCAAACGGGACACCCGAAGACAAGGGCCGGCAGCACCGCATCCACGAGGGAGGGAACAACCTCCACCGGCTTAGGCGGTAGCAGACCGGGCATAGCAGCAGAAGCACACCAGACCCCCTGTCCGGCCAGGCCCAGCATGGGCCCGTGAAGCTCCGCCGCCGTGCTGCAGCAGTCGCGGCACAACAGCCGCCGTCCCTGTCGCTAGGAGCTCGCCGGAAACCACCGGAGAACAACCCACTACGGCCACCCAGCAGGCCCGCCCCGACCCAGATCGGGCCCGTAGGGCCAAGATCTGGGCCAGCCGGGCGCCGCCGGCCGCCGCAGGCCATGGGCCATCACCGCCGCCAAGGGGCAACGCCTCCGCACCGCCACCGTCCAGATCCGCGCCGGAACGCCGCCAGCCGAAGGGCTCCGCCGCCAGGACCGCTCGCCCGAGCCGGGATCCCGCGACGGGGGAAGAAGGAGGGCCGCCACCACCGGACTGCGGGGCGCCGCGCGGGCAACGCCCGGCCGCGCCCGCCGGCGGCAGCGGCGAGGGGGAAGGGGGGGGGGCTCGCGGGGAGGGGGAGGGGTGGGGAACCGCCCCGGTCGCCTCGCTCGGGGAGGGCGACGCGTGGGGCACGCGGGGGGAAGGAGGTTCGGTCACCAAATTTTCCTTTTCTTTTTCTCCAAATCCATGATTTTTTAAAATTGATGAAAGTTTTTCAAATTCATGAATTTTTCCAAATTTTGTGATGTTTTTCCAAATCTGGTGCACATGAACTTTTTTTCAAATTTCATGAACTTTTTCAAGTTCACGAATATTTTTTCCAAATTCATGAACTTTTCTAATGCGCGGACTTTTTTCAAATTTGTGAACTTTTTTCCAAATCGACGGTTGTTTTCAAATTCATGGACTTTTTCGAAATTGCAAATACCTTTTCAAATTCATGACCATTTTCTATTGCCAGAACATTTTTTTTTCAAATTCATAATAAACTTATTTTGTTTTCATGAACTTAGCGCGCCCTGCATTGGACATGCCCTGAATAATGGAAGCAACAGGAAACGTGATCGGTTACCATGGCGAGGAAATCGTGATTGATACGTATCCGTCCTAACGGCACGCGATTGGTGCGTGGCCTCCCACCGCAAATCACGCGGCTGCACGCCCTCGGATGGAAACGAGCATCGCGCTCCGTTCCCGATTCTGAAATACTCCACTCACGAGCACCGCGCTCACAGCCAGCCGCCAAGCACTCCGCCTCCGGCTCTCCAGGCGGCCAACGCGAGGACAGAGATAGCCGCAGCCGCAGCCGCAGCCGGAGCGATCCTCGCTGGTTCCGACTTAGTACATGGCAGAGGCAGACCCTGAACGGTCAATACCCCCATCAATGGTCGACGGCCTTAAATCTGGGCAGAGGAAGGTTTTGTTTTGCTGCTTCGAGAGGAATTTGGTTAAACCAACAAAGGTGTCCCAAACTGTTCTTGAATTATCATTATCATTATTGGAATCATTTCTTCATGGCACAATCCTGAATTCCTCGCCTTCACTGACTACAGGTGACACAGCTAATTCCTTATGTGTTAGAACGCGCAGCATACCACCATGGCGAGCAGAGTCTAGCAAGATCAATTGTGAGCACGGCTCAAAGTTTTGTTGGCAGCAACAATCTTAGTCTGCTGGTGCCCGACGGCCCGTACGGTACCAGACACAGCGGGGGAGAAGATGCCGCTCTGTCTTTTGAAGCTATGTATTGCTTGCTCACCAGACTGCCACCTATCACCCGTTTAATTTTTCCCAAGGACGACGATGTTCTTCTCAACTATTTGAGCCAAGATGGAAAGTCAGTTGAAGCCAGTTGGTAATATTATCTCTTCGAATTAGCATTCATCCTGCATGATTTTGAAAGGGTTGGTTTTGTGTACCTAAAATATGCCATGTTTTCTACAGGTATATGCCAACCATTCCCATGGTTTTGGTCAATGGGAGTGGCATTGGCACTGGATCGTGCAGCTACGTCCCAAACTACAATCCAAGAGACATCATCACTAATCTGAAAAGGTTACTAAATGGAGAGACCGTCGTACCAATGGACCCTTGGTACAAGGGGTTCAAGGTCCGTGAAATGCTTTTACTATAGCATATCATAGTTCTGTTACATTAATCAACGGTTTGTCCCCTTAATTCAACCATTGTCTTTTGATAAAAAAATTGCGATCATAACCTGACAGGGCTCTTTGAAGAAGACAAGTACAATTGCAGCGGGTGTCACGTATACCATCACTGGTGTTATAGAGCAAGTTGATGACACGAAACTTCAAATTACTGAGCTTCCCGTCCGCTGCTGGACTGAAGATTACAGAAAATTTCTTGATTCCATGTGTCCTATTCCTATTAATTACCAAAAAAGGCTTTCGCCCCGCTTTATAAATAAAGCAAACCGCCACAACACATACAACCACAGCAGGTCCACAAACACACACCACCCAAGTACCACAACAAAGTATAGAGGTTCTGCTGAGGGCACAACTCAACAAGCCCAGAAGAAAAAGAAAAAACAACAAAGCCTGCCCAGCGCAGGGAATCTAGTCAGGCTCCGGCGGCGGCGGCGGGGGCGGCAGCGACAGTCGGACGGCCATCGAACGTAGATCTGCGATGAAGGCTGAGATGGCGTCCCGATCCGGGGGGCGGCTAAGCGGCCGCCAAAGCTGCAAGAAACCTGAAAATTTGTAGAGAGCATCAGTAGCGCGACGAAGGGGAGTATGCTGGATCACAAGCTTATTGCGAACGGTCCAAAGCGTCCAGGCAAGGACCCCAACCTCCAGCCACCTAATGTGGCGAGAGGACGTAGGGGACACTTGGAGTTCAGCAAATAGGTCCGGGAAATTGGTGTGGCACCAACTCCCACCGACAATCTCGCGAAAGCAGCTCCAGAGGAACCGGGCGGAGACGCAAGCGAAGAAGATGTGATTGGAGTCTTCAGGAACATCGCAGAGGGGGCAGATACCAGTGCCCGGGTCATTGCGCTTGCGGACCTCCACACCGGACGGGACCCGTCCACGGATCCACTGCCACATGAAGATGCGAATCTTCAGTGGGACGCGGACGGACCACACCATCAAAAGGGGGAGGGGGGCGGAGGATGGGGCAATGGCCAAGTATAGCGATTTGGTGGAGAACTGGCCAGACGGCTCCAGGTGCCAGCGCACAATGTCCTGGTCTCCATCCACCAACGGCTCATGAAGAGCAACGCAGTCAAGCAACTCACGCCAGGCAGCGGATTCCGCCGGCCCAAAGGGCCGGCGGAAAGCAAGGCGCCCTAAGTCAAGAAGGGCCCTATCAACAGAAATCATAGGGTCGACAGAGATAGAGAAGAGGACGGGTAAGCGGGCCGCAAAGGGAGAGTCTCCGGCCCAGCGATCAAACCAGAAAAGTGTCGAGAGGCCAGACCCCACCGAGATAGAAGTACCAATGCGGAGCACCGAAAGGAGCTGGACGAGAGACTGCCAAAACTGAGATCCGCCCGATTTCTGGCAGAAGGCAAGAGGTTGACCACGCAGGTACTTAGTCCGGATAATGTCCAGCCAGAGGCCACCCTGACCCTGCGCGATTCGCCATAGCCACCGGGAGAGAAAGGCAATATTCATCCGTTTGGAGCACATGATGCCCAATCCACCCTGCTCCCTGGGCTTGCAGATGTCAGGCCAGCTGACCATGTGATACTTCTGCTTGCCTTGTTCGCCAGCCCAGTAGAATCGGGACTGAATTTTGGCGATCTCCTTATGAAGAGATTCATGGAGGCTGTAGAAACTCATAAGAAACAAGAGGAGGCTGGAGAGGGATGAGTTGATAAGGATAGTCCGGGCCGCCTTAGAGAGCCACCTCCCCTGCCAGGGCTCGCATCTGGACTGGAGCTTGGTCACGGAGGGTCGCAAGTCAGCGACAGAGAGACGCGAGTCACTAATGGGCGTCCCCAGATAGGTAGTGGGGAAGGAGCCCAGGCGGCAATTAAGTCTGTTGGCAATGGCCACAGACTCAGAGGGGGAGTATCCCATCACCATAACGTCACTCTTATCGAAGTTGATCTTGAGGCCCGACATCTGTTGGAAGCAGAGAAGGAGGAACTTGAGGTTGGTGATGTCCAACTCCGAGCCTTCGACCATGATGATCGTGTCGTCAGCATATTGGAGGATGGAGATCCCCGAGCCCCCAGAAAGGTGGGGGGTAATCCCGCGGATGTGGCCAGCGGCTTTTGCCTTATCCAGAATGGCGGCCAAAGCGTCCATGACCATATTGAAGAGGAACGGAGAGAAGGGGTCGCCTTGGCGCACCCCACATAGGGTAGGGAAGAAGGGGCCGATCTTGCCGTTGATATTGACCGCCGTGCAACCGCAAGAGACCATTTGCATGACTCTTGTGATCCACCGGTCGTCAAAGCCCTTCCGAAGAAGGACTTCCCTAAGGAAGGACCAGCTAACCATATCATAGGCCTTATGGAAATCGATCTTTAGAAAGACCGCCTTCAGGCGCTTGGTCCGGACCTCATGAAGAACCTCATGAAGCACCAGGACACCATCCAGGATGTATCGGCCCTTAATGAAGGCCGATTGGTTAGGGTGGGTAATCCGATCTGCAAGCAGGGTCACCCTATTGGCGTACCCCTTGGCCAGGATCCGGAAGATCACGTTAATGATCGTGATCGGGCGGAACTGGCGGATGTCAGTCGCCCCAGGGACCTTGGGGATGAGGGAGATGGTCCTATTAAGAAAACAGCAAGGGACAAGAACAAGGACAAGGACAAGGAACCGTCGTTTTTAGAGGTATAGTTAATTATACACATAGTCCTTTATGTTGGGTTTCAGATGTATTGACTTTCTCCAATTGCAACCAATTTACAGAACTATGCATCACAGTGTGATCATGCGAGTGTGGAGCTCATGGTTATCTTGAGTGAGCAAAACATGAATATTGCTAAGCAAGATGGCCTTGAGAAGAAATTCAATCTGACAACCACAATAGGAACAACAAACATGCAGCTTTTTGACTCGGATGGTAAGAGGGTGTTTGTTTCCAGGGACTTATTAGTTTAGGGACTTAAAAAAGTCCCTATAAGTCTCATCTAAACCAAACAGGAGGGACTTAAAGTGGGCATTTGAGACTTATGATAAGACTCTCAAGGAGAGACTTATAGGGACTTATAGTTGTAATATGGTCTTATAGGGACTTATAAGTCCCAGGAACCAAACAGGTAGGGACTTTTTAGGGACTTGGGACTTATAAGTTGGGACTAAAAAAAGTCCTAGGACTTCTGAACCAAACAGGGCCTAAAATTCAGAAGTATGACACCCCAGAGGACAGTGAGTATATATATTCAACATGGATCTGTATTGCAACTACGACCCCGTCCCTTCTCTTCTTGTAGATTTGAATCTGAAATTCTAATACCTTTTCAGTACTTAAAGAGTTCTTCAAGCTGAGGCTCGAATTCTATGGGAGAAGAAAGGTACATCTTTCCTCTGTGATGATGATGTTCAAGTGCAAACTGGTAACGTTTATTAAGTTATCATGTGCAGGCAGTAACGTTGCAAAATATTGAGAAAGACTTGTCGAAGCCTAAGAACAAAGCGAGGTTTATTTTGGCTGTTAATTCTGGGGACATCGTAGTCAGCAACAGGAAGAGGACAGAGCTACTCCTGGAGCTTAAGCAGAAGGGGTATGAACCTTTCCCAAATGAAAAATTTATGACTAAAGAAGTAGAAGGAGTAAATGATTATGAGTATCTTCTCGAAATGGAAATTCGTACCTTGACTCTGGAGAAAGTACGGGAACTCCTCGCAGAACAGAAGAAACTATAGGACAAATTGGAAAGTCTGGGCAAAACAACTCCAGAAACTCTTTGGTTGAGAGACCTTGACGCTCTTGAAAAAGAAATGGATGTAATTAAGTTGTGTTTCCCTCTAATGTTTTCGTCAATGTTATGTGTTTCACCTCTTCTCACTCATTGATTTTTAATACAGGTTCTCGATGCAAAATTTGAAGCTGAACAGGAGGAAACAAGACGTAGGTGGGAAAATTACTTGAAAGCTGCTGAGGAGTTGTCTAAAGCAGCTCCCAAGAGACGGCCTAAGAAGACTGCATCCAAATCTCAGAAGGTACAGAGTAACATTTATAAGGTACAGAGGACTAGGTAGTATATGTTGTTCATTTACTGATAAAACAACCTTACTTTTCGAGGCAAATTTGGCTGGTAGCCGCGATGAAGATTTTGAAACCAAACCTGCAGCACAAAAGAAGAAACCAGCCAAGAAGGTTGGTTCCTCGAGCAAGCCTTCTTACTGTGCGTGTTAGTTTTTTTAATTACAAGTTAGTTTAACAATTTCATAGGCAAGTGCACCGTTGAGACATGATGACGACGAAGCGCCCAACCTAAAAGATCGTCTGGCTCCTTATTTTCTTAATGACTCCCCTCCAGAACGTAGTGGTAATTCTCATGTACAATCTTGTGTTTGTGCACATGACATATATCTATCTCTTACAAAAGTTGAAGCAGGCCTTTTACAATGTTGCTTTTGTGCACATCAATGTTGTACTCCATGTTTGTGCAGCCATGGAAACTGAGACTACAAAATAACAGAGAGGAAAGAAAAGGAGGAACGAACCAAGCAAAAGAGGCATGACAAAGAAGGCTCTCGCACCCTTAACTGAGTTGTCTGGTGAGAACAAGTTTGTCGTGGAAGAAGTGCAAGCTGAGAAGAAAGCCAGAGGAAGAAAGACTGCTGCCGAGAAGCCAAAAAAGACTATCATCTGTTCGCACACGAACACGTCACCGTGTACCTCCAACGCCGAGGGTGATGCACCGCCACTCACGTTGAAGGAGACCCAGCCGGAAGCGTGGTACGCAGGCAATCCGGCGGGTGCTTTTGAGGACCCGAAACCCCACACGCCTGGGAGGGACCCCGTCTGGGCGCGCGGCGACTATGGGTTGCCCTAGGTCGACCTGATCGCCCCTAGGGCCCCGAGGTTCGCCGCCCTACAACAAGAAGAACAGACGAAGAACGAGGAGAAGAAGAAATAGGGTTAAGGAGAAAAGATAAAAGATAAAAAGTGGTATATGATTTGATCGATTGTGTGTTGTTTAATCGGCCGTCAACCCTTAGGTATAGAAGAGGCGTCTGGACTTCTTGTCCAAGGAAAGGCTTGGATTCACGTCCAAAACCATAGTCAAATTCGGATTGGTTTTGTCCGAACTTTCCAAAACTGTTCGGTTTAAACTGGCTGGACCTTGCGGGCCACGTTTGAGGTAGTAAACGACCACGGATGAAAACAAGCCAAAAGCAATCTTGACGGCTTCAACGAGACGAACAACTTTCATGTTGAACGTTTTTTGATCAGAGGCCATCTTGAGGGAGTTTTCGGCTGTTTTCCGAAGTCTGCGGCAGACAAATCCAAAACCCGGACAAACATCCTCGGAGTGTCCGGCCATCCTCGGAGAAATCCAAAACCCGGATGGTCATTCTAGGAGTGTCCGGCCACCCTGATGCAGCCACGCGTTTTCGGCTGTAACGTTTGCATAGGAACTCCGATTAAGACGTTTCTTATATCAAAATCAACCGCGTCGACGAGTTCACAACTTTCATGTTGAAACATTTTCCATTTGCGGTCATCTTAATTGGGTTTCAGGCCATTCTTTAATCTGGTGTCAACATGAGCATCTCTGAGCTTGTCATAACTTTTGCATCCGAGCTCTATTTTAGGCCATTTTCATATCCATCTTGATCTTCTCGAAGAGAGCCATCTTATGGTGACTTTCAATAATATGTTTGAATTAATATTGACATAGCTTCAAGCTACTCTTTATAATCGTGCCACTTTTGAGCGTCAACACATGCCCCCCTGTTTTTCGACAAAGCTAGCATGCGGAAAAATAATTTGTACTGTGTTGGTTCTAAGGACGATGTCAACACTCCATCGGCCACTTATATGCTTAGGGAGATAATTATATATCGGCCATTATCATTTTTGAATGCTTGATGCAAACTTGGGCGAAACCTTCTCAACTTCATTAACAATCCGATGATAAAGTTCCATAAACATATATCTCAATGTCATCCTTCAAACCATATTGTTCACCCTTTTGCTAGGATTTTGTACATAATCAACAATAAACTTTCTCCAATCCTTACTTCCGCCTGCATAAAAATTTCATTAGTGGCCGAAGCTGTGGACTTCGGTTCAGCCTTACCTATGTTGACAAGACGAAGCATCGGCTATTGAGAGAAATGCAATATATCATGATTAACATAGTAGCCGGATGCTTGCTGTGCCAACTCTTTCAAATTGTCATGTCTAGATATATGAACAATTTTAAAGCAACCCAAGGTAAATCTTGCATCTAGTCATACCAAAAGATAAACTATAAGTGATTCGTCAAAACATTGATAAACCTTGGATATTTGTTGCACTACTCATAACAAATCACCAAAAGTCTCAATCTGTATAGCACCTATAGCAACCAGAAGCTCCAAACCAAATAAAATTTCATATTCGGCTTTGATTATTGTGCAAAAATATTTTAAGTGGCATGAGGCTTCACAAAATAACGCCATATGGAGATATATGAACAACATTGACACTTTGGCCATTGCTACGAATTGAACCATCATAATATAATCTTCATAGTACTAGAGAGACAAGGCTAATATCACTTAACATGTACCTTGTCTCGGTCTCAAATTGAACTAAGGACGATGTTAGAACTCCACACCGGCCATGATCAGATAGTTTCTTAGGACGATAGTTAAGTATCGGCCATTACCATGAGGTCCATGTAGAATTCATCACTAAAGCATGTATAGCCGAAATAAACAAATAAAATAGAATAAAATATTTTGGGCCCTTTGTATTAGCAACAAAAATGAAACTAACCAAATGTATAGTGATTTGGTAATACCCCCTCATGATATAGAAAATTAGGTTGCATCCATGGACCAAAATGAATCCATGGAGGGTAATTGATCATACCTAGGGATGAATTCCATGGCAAAGGCATCAACGACATGGTTGAAGAAAATGGATGATGTGCTAACCAAAGATTTTGATGTTGTGATGCGCACCTTTGGCTTAATTGTTTGTTACTTTCATTATTTTCCTTCTTCACTTTTATTGTACTTGTTGCAATAGAAACATGCACATCATTTTTGTTTTGATTGATCTTCTTGGGAACCCATGCCATGTTCTTCTTTCTCAGCTCTTGTGCACTAAGATTTTGTAATTCCTTCTTTTGCCAATATGATAAGCCGAGTGAGCAGCTCGACTGTGATTTTGTTTCAACCAATGGCAACTCTTTTTGGGCCTTGCGCACCCTCAACTTCTTTTCTTCAGACTTGGCACTCTGATTTTTATCAATTGATTGTTTCACTTCTTTGCCTTTTGTAGCCAATGCCAACACTTTAATTGGCTCTTTGTTATTTGAGATCAAATCTAAAGTAGCACACTTACGACCATCTCTTTTCACGCGGTAAACTTGCTTTACCACCTCTTTCTTCTTCCTTGAGCTCTGGACCGATTCCTTATGATTGAAACGGTCTTTAATATGCGACTGTTCAAATGTTGATCTTCTCGGAGCTGCATAATATTGGTGAGATGGTCTAAAATATGATGGAGAATGTGCCCTTGTATCATACCTGTCCCATGATGAATATGAATCAACATGAGCATAGGGAGGCATCCACGGCATTGGCATTGGCGGCCCAAAATAAGGATATGAATATTTTGCATTAAAATTATCACTTTGCCAATACCCATCCTCATATTTGCGCCTTAGGGGTGATCTTGGTTTCTTTGCATGATTTGGCTGATAAGCATTCTTCTCTTCACTCTTCTTTTGATATTTATCCAATAGTTCAGCGAAGGTGATTTTCGATCTCTTACACTTGCGCTTACTTTGGCCTTTATTTTGTTTTGGTTTGCTTTCATCGATCATTGGATTTGCTTGCTGCCCCCCAGTCCTTGGCGTCTCCATTGTAGCTTTGATGGAATTTTCGCCCTCAAGATTATGTTCATTATGCTCTTCAACAACTTCTTTACTTGAAAGCTTGATCCCATCACCTGCAGTTTTTACCTTCTCTTTAAATGGATCGGCTTGGAGCAGCCGATGCAAAAACTTTCTGCCATCGGGACCAATCGGAATAGACTGGTCATCTCTTGGTGTCTCAACAAATTTCAACCATCCTTTATCAATGTCCGATTTAACTATTTGACGAAACATATTGCAATCCTCAAAATTATGTTTGAACGAATGATGCAACCTACAATACATTTGTCCTTGAATTGATGGCTTGACATGGTGATAAAAAATTCTTATGTAATTATTTTTCAGCAACAAATCAAATATTTGATCACACATGCTTGAATTGAAGGCAAACTTTTTATTTTCTAGCCAATCTTTCTGTGAGAGCGACTTTGGAATTAAGCAAACGAATGATTCAGATTTTGTATCTCCCCATTCGGCTATGAATTTTATTTTGCATTCTCTTACCGATGTCATTGGATAAGAAACTATACTTGCATCGGTTTGCTCAGAAGATTTTAACCTTGGCTTTAAATTTCTGAAACGAAAATAGTTAGAACATACATGTCTCAATTGAGACCAAGTGTAAGCCAAGTAAGAAATAAGCAAAGCTACCCAATTAGATATGAATTTTAGACAAAGCAATGGGGAAAGCCTTGGCTGCAATAATTTTTCGCTATCGGTCTTTCTGAATGGTGTAATGTGTTGACCGATATGCTTCATAACAAGTTTATTGCTAACAAGTAAATTTGATGGGGAACGTAGCAGAAATTTAAAATTTTCTACGCATCACCAAGATCACTCTATGGAGTAATCTAGCAACGAGGGGAAGGGGAGTGCATCTACATACCCTTGTAGATCGCTAAGCAGAAGCGTTCAAGTGAACGGGGTTGATGGAGTCGTACTCGTCGTGATCCAAATCACCGATGATCCTAGCGCCGAACGGACGGCACCTCCGCGTTCAACACACATACGGTTGGGAGAGACATCTCCTCCTTCTTGATCCAGCAAGGGAAGGAGAGGTTGATGGAGATCCAGCAGCACGACGGCGTGGTGGTGGAAGTAGCGGGATCCCGGCAGGGCTTCGCCAAGCGCAAGCGGGGAGGAAGAGGTGTCACGGGAGGGAGTGAGGCGCCAGGGACTCAGGTGCGGCTGCCCTCCCTCCCCTCCACTATATATAGGGCCCTAAGTGGGGCGCCGGCCCCTTGTAGATCCTATCTAGGGAGGAGGGCGGCTGCCCTAGGGGTGGCTTGGCCTCCAAGCCAAGTGGAGGCGCCCCCACCCCTTAGGGTTTCTAACCCTAGGCGCATGGGAGGCCCAAGGGGGGCGCACCAGCCCCCCAGGGGCTGGTTCCCATGCCCCTTCAGCCCATGGGGCCCTTCGAGATAGGTGGCCCCACCCGGTGGACCCCCGGGACCCTTCCGGTGGTCCGGGTACAATACCGATGACCCCCGAAACTTTCCCAGTGGCCAAACTGGACTTCCTATATATAAATCTTTATCTCCGGACCACTCTGGAACTCCTCGTGACATCCGGGATGTCATCCGGGACTCTGAACAACTTTCAGGTTACCGCATACTAATATCTCTACAACCCTAGCGTCACTGAACCTTAAGTGTGTAGACCCTACGGGTTCGGGAACCATGCAGACATGACTGAGACAACTCTCCGGCCAATAACCAACAGCGGGATCTGGATACCCATGTTGGCTCCCACATGTTCCACGATGATCTCATCGGATGAACCACGATGTTGAGGATTCAATCCATCCCGTATTCAGTTCCCTTTGTCTACCGGTATAGTACTTGCCCGAGATTCGATCGTCGGTATCCCGATACCTTGTTTAATCTCATTACCGGCAAGTCTCTTTACTCGTTCCGTAACACATCATCCCATGATCAACTCCTTGGTAACATTGTGCACATTATGATGATGTCCTACCGAGTGGGCCTAGAGATACCTCTCCGTCACACGGAGTGACAAATCCCAGTCTTGATTTGTGCCAACCCAACAGACACTTTCGGAGATACCCGTAGTGCACCTTTATAGCCACCCAGTTACGTTGTGACGTTTGGTACACCCAAAGCATTCCTACGGTATCCGGGAGTTGCACAATCTAATGGTCTAAGGAAATGATACTTGACATTGGAAAAGCTTTAGCATACGAACTACATGATCTTTGTGCTAGGCTTAGGATTGGGTCTTGTCCATCACATCATTCTCCTAATGATGTGATCCCGTTATCAACGACATCCAATGTCCATGGTCAGGAAACCGTTACCATCTATTGATCAACGAGCTAGTCAACTAGAGGCTTACTAGGGACATGGTGTTGTCTATGTACCCACACATGTATCTGAGTTTCCTATCAATACAATTATAGCATGGATAATAAACGATTATCATGAACAAGGAAATAATAAAAATAACTAATTTATTATTGCCTCTAGAGCATATTTCCAACAGTCTCCCACTTGCACTAGAGTCAATAATCTAGTTCACATCGCCATGTGATTAACACTCACAGGTCACATCGCCATGTGACCAACATCCAAAGAGTTTACTAGTGTCAGTAAACTAGTTCACATCATCATGTGGTTAAGACTCAATGAGTTCTGGGGTTTGATCATGTTTTGCTTGTGAGAGAGGTTTTAGTCAACGGGTCTGCAACAGTCAGATCCGTATGTACTTCGCAAATCTCTAGGTCATATTGTAAATGCTGCTTCCACGCTCCACTTGGAGCTATTCCAAATGGTTGCTCCACTATACATATCCGGTTTGCTACTCAGAGTCATTCAGATAGGTGTTAAAGCTTGCATCGACGTAACCCTTTACGCCGAACTCTTTATCACCTTCATAATCGAGAAACATGTCCTTATTACTCCAAGGACAATTTTGACCGCTGTCCAATGATCCATTCCTGGATCACTCTTGTACCCCCTTGCCAGACACGTGGCAAGGCACATATCAGGTGCGGTACAAAGCATGACATACTGTATAGAGCCTATGGCTAAGGCATAGGGGACGACATTCGTCCTTTCTCTTTCTTCTGCCGTGGTCGAGCTTTAAGTCTTAACTTCATACCTTACAACTCAGGCAAGAACTCCTTCTTTGACTGATCCATCTTGAACACCTTCAAGATCATGTCAAGGTATGTGCTCATTTGAAAGTACCATTAAGCGTTTTTGATCTATCCTTATAGATCTTGATGCTCAATGTTCTAGCAGCTCAATCCAGGTTTTCTATTGAAAAACACTTTTCAAATAACCCTATATGCTTTCCAGAAACTCTACATCATTTCTGATCAACAATAGTCAACAACATATACTCATCAGAAATTCTATAGTGCTCCCACTCACTTCTTTGGAAATACAAGTTTCTCATAAACTTTGTACAAACCCAAAATCTTTGATCATCTCATCAAAGCATACATTCCAACTCCGAGATGCTTACTCCGGTCCTTAGAAGGGTTGCTGGAGCTTTGCATACTTGTTACCATCTTTCAGGATTGACAAAACCTTCTGGTTGTATCTCATACAAACTTTCCTCAAGAAAATCGTCGAGGAAACAATGTTTTGACATCCTATCTGCAAGATTTCATAAATAATGCAGTAACTGCTAATACAATTCCAACAGACTCTTAGCATCGCTACGAGTGAGAAAGTCTCATCGTAGTCAACTCCTTGAACTTGTCGGAAAACAATTAGCGACAAGTCGAGCTTTCTTAATGGTGACACATACCATCATTGTCTGTCTTCCCTTTTAGAATCCATCTGTACCCAACAGCCTTACGACCATCAGGTAGTTCTTCCAAAGTCTATACTTTGTTTTTACACATGGATCCTCTCAGATTTTATGGCCTCGAGCCATTCGTCGGAATCCGGGCCCACCATCGCTTCTCCATAGCTCGTAGGTTCATTGTTGACTAGCAACATGACCTCCAAGACAGGATTAAGTACCACTCTGAAGTAGTACGCATCCTTGCCGACCTACGAGGTTTGGTAGTGACTTGATCTAAAGTTTCATGATCACTATCATTAGCTTCCACTTCAATTGGTGTAGGCGCCATAAGAACAACTTCCTGTGCCCTGCTACACACTAGTTTAAGTGATGGTTCAATAACCCCATCAAGTCTCCACCATCCTCCCACTCAATTCTTTCGAGAGAAACTTTTTCTCGAGAAAGGACCCGATTCTAGAAACAATCCCTTTTGCTTCCGGAACTGAGACAGGAGGTATACCCAACTGTTTTGGGTGTCCTATGAAGATGCATTTATCCGCTTTGGGTTCGAGCTTATCAGGCTAAAACTTTTCACATAAGCGTCACAGCCCCAAACTTTTAAGAAACGACAACTTAGGTTTCTCTAAACCATAGTTCATACGGTGTCATCTCAACGGAATTATGTGGTGCCCTATTTAAAGTGAATGTGGTTGTCTCTAATGCCTAACCCATAAACGATAGTGGTAATTCGATAAGAGACATCATGGGATGCACCATATCCAATAGGGTGCAGTTATGATGTTCGGACACACCATCACACTATGGTGTCCCAGGCGGTATTGGTTGTGAAACAATTTCCACAATGTCTTAATTTTGTGCCAAACTTGTAACTTAGATATTCATCTCTATGATCATATCATAGACATCTTATCCTCTTCACTCTGAAATTAGTTGAACCTTTCAATAATTCAGACTTGTGTTTCATCAAGTAAATATACTTAGCATCTACTCAAATCATCTGTGAAGCAAGAACATAACGATATCAACTGTGTGCCTCAGCACTCATTGGACTGCACACATCAAAATGTATTACTTCCAACAAGTTGCTTTCTTGTTCCATCTCATTGAAAACGAGGCCTTTCAGTCATCTTGCCCATGTGGTATGATTTGCATGTCTCAAGTGATTCAAAATCAAGTGAGTCCGAACGATCCATCTGCATGGAGTTTCTTCATGCGTATACACCAATAGACATGGTTCGCATGTCTCAAACTTTTCAAAAATGAGTGAGTCCAAAGATCCATCAACATGGAGCTTCTTCATGCATTTTATACCAATGTGACTCAAATTGCAGTGCCACAAGTATGTGGTACTATCATTATTATCTTATATCTTTTGGCATGAACACGTGTATCACTACAATCGGGATTTAATAAACCATTCACTTTAGGTGCAAGACCATTGAAGGTATTATTCAAATATACAGAGTAACCATTATTCTCCTTAAATGAATAACCGTATTGTGATAAACATAATCCAATCATGTCTATGCTCAACGCAAACACCAAATAACAATTATTTAGGTTTAACACCCATCCTGATGGTAGACGGAGCGTGTGATGTTCGATCACATCAACCTTGGAAACTCTTCCAACACATATTGTCGTCTCACCTTTGGCTAGTCTCCGTTTATTCTGTAGCCTTTTATTTCGAGTTACTAACACTTAGCAACCGGACCGGTATCTAATACCCTGCTGCTACTAGGAGTACTAGTAAAGTACACATTTAATATAATGTATGTCCAATACATACTTCTGTCAACCTTGCCAGCTACTACGTCTCGAGCTTGCATTGGTTTTCCCCGAAGAGGAGGGGGTGATGCAGCACAGTAGCGTAAGTATTTCCCTCAGTTTTTGAGAACCAAGGTATCAATCCAGTAGGAGGTCACACGCAAGTCCCTCGTACCTGCACAAAACAATAGCAACTCGCAACCAACGCTTAGGGGTTGTCAATCCCTTCACGGTCACTTACGAGAGTGAGATCTGATAGAGATAATATTTTTGGTATTTTTGATATAAAGATTCAAAGTAAAAAGGTAAAGGCAAAACAAGTAAAATAAAGTAATGAAGATTGATATGATGAGGATAGACCCGGGGGCCATAGGTTTCACTAGTGGCTTCTCTCAAGAGCATAAGTATTCTACGGTGGGTGAACAAATTACTGTTGAGCAATTGATAGAATTGAGCATAGTTATGAGGTTATCTAGGTATGATCATGTATATAGGCATCACGTCCGTGACAAGTAGATCGAAACGATTCTGCATCTACTACTATTACTCCACTCATCGACCGCTATCCAGCATGCATCTAGAGTATTAAGTTAAAAACAAAGTAACACCTTAAGCAAGATGACATGATGTAGAGGAATAAATTCATGCAATATGATAAATACCCCATCTTGTTATCCTCGATGGTAACAATACAATACGTGCCTTGCAACTCTTTCTGTCACTGAGTAAGGACACCGCAAGATTGAACCCAAAGCTATGCACTTCTCCCATTGCAAGAACTACCAATCTAGTTGGCCAAACCAAACGGATAATTCGAAGAGACTTGCAAAGATAACTCAATCATACATAAAAGAATTCAGAGAAGAATCAAATATTTTCCATAGATAAGTTGGATCATAAACCCACAATTCATCGGTCTCAACAAACACACCGCAAAAAGAAGGTTACATCGAATAGATCTCCACGAGAGAGGGGGAGAACATTGTATTGAGATCCAAAAAGAGAGAAGAAGCCATCTAGCTACTAGCTATGGACCCGAAGGTCTGAAGTAAACTATTCACACTTCATCAGAGAGGCTATGGTGTTGATGTAGAAGCCCTCCGTGGTGGATGCCCCCTCCGGCGAAGCTCCGGAACAGGCCCCAAGATGGGATCTCGTGGATACAGAAGGTTGCGGCAGTGGAATTAGGTTTTTGGCTCCGTCCCTGGTCTAATGGGGGTACGTAGGTATATATAGGAGGAAGGAGTACGTCGATGGAGCTCCGAGGGGCCCACATGGCAGGGGGGCGCGCCCAGGGGGGAGGGGCGTGCCCTCCACCCTCGTGACCGCCTCGTGGCTTTCTTGACAGAGGGTCCAAGTCTCCTGGATCTTATCTGATGAGTAACTCATGTTCCCGAAAGTTTCATTCCTTTTGGACTCCGTTTGATATTCTGTTTCTTCGAAATACTGAAAAAGGCAAAAAACAGCAATTCTGGGCTGGGCCTCCGGTTAATAGGTTAGTCCCAAAAATAATATAAAAGTGGAAAATAAAGCCCATTATAGTCCAAAACAGTAGATAAAGTAGCATGGAGCAATCAAAAATTATAGATACGTTGGAGACGTATCAGGCATCCCCAAGCTTAATTCCTGCTCATCCTCGAGTAGGTAAATGATAAAAAAAGAAATTTTGATGCGGAGTGATATTTTGGCATAATTTCAATGTTAATCTTCTTAATCATGGTATGAATATTCAGATCTGAAAGATTCAAGACAAAAGTTCATATTGACATAAAAATAATAATACTTCAAGCATACTAATCAAAGTAATTATGTCTTCTCAAAATAACATGGCCAAAGAAAGTTATCCCTAGAAAATCATATAGTCTGGTTATGCTCCATCTTCCCCACACAAAGTATTTAAATCATGCACAACCCCGATGACTAGCCAAGCAATTGTTTCATACTTTAACATTTTCAAAACTTTTTCAATCTTCACGCAATACATGAGCGTGAGCCATGGATATAGCACTATATGTGGAATAGAGTGGTGGTCGTGGAGAAGACAAAAAGAGGGAAGATAGTCTCACATCAACTAGGCGTATCAACGGGCTATGGAGATGCCCATCAATAGATATCAATGTGAGTGAGTAGGGATTTCCATGCAACGGATGCACTAGAGCTATAAGTATATGAAAGCTCAACAAAAGAAACTAAGTGGGTGTGCATCCAACTCGCTTGCTCACCAAGACCTAGGGCGTTTTGAGGAAGCCCATCATTGGAATATACAAGCGAAGTTCTGTAATGAAAAATTCCCACTAGTATATGAATGTGACAACATAGGAGACTCTCTATCATGAAGATCATGGTGCTACTTTGAAGCACAAGTGTGGTAAAAGGATAGTAGCATTGTCCCTTCTCTCTTTTTCTCTCATTTTTTATTTATTTATTTGGGCCTTTTCTCTTTTTTTATGGCCTCTTTTTCTCTATTTTTTTGTCCGGAGTCTCATCCCGACTTGTGGGGGAATCATAGCCTCCATCATCCTTTCCTCATTTGGGACAATGCTCTAATAATGATGATCATCACACTTTTATTTTTCTTACAACTCAACAATTACAACTCGATACTTAGAACATAATATGACTCTATACGAATGCCTCCGGCAGTGTACCGGGATATGCAATGATTCATGAGTGACATGTATGAAAGAATTATGAAAGGTGGCTTTGCCACAAATACGATGTCAACTACATGATCATGCTAAGCAATATGACAATGATGGAGCGTGTCATAATAAACGGAATGGTGGAAAGTTGCATGGCAATATATCTCGGAATGGCTATGGAAATGCCATAATATGTAGGCATGGTGGCTGTTTTGAGGAAGGTTTATGGTGGGTGTATGATACCGGCGAAAGGTGCGCGGTATTAGAGAGGCTAGCAATGGTGGAAGGATGGGAAAAAGTGCGTATAATCCATGGACTCAACATTAGTCATAAAGAACTCATATACTTATTGCAAAAATCTAGAAGTTATCAAAGCAAAGTATTACGCGCATGCTCCTAGGGGGATAGATTGGTAGGAAAAGACCATCGCTCGTCCCCGATGGCCACTCATAAGGAAGACAATCAATAAATAAATCATGCTCCGAGCTCATCACATAACGGTTCACCATACGTGCATGCTACGGGAATCACAAACTTCAACACAAGTATTCTTTGAATTAACAACTACTCAACTAGCATTACTCTAATATCACCATCTTCATATCTCAAAACAATTATCAAGCATCAAACTTATCTTAGTATTCAACGCACTCAAAAGAAAGTTTCACATATCTTGAATACCAAGTATATTAACATTAAGCAAATTACCATGCTATTAATGACTCTCCAAATAATCTAAGTGAAGCATGAGAGATCAAGTTTCTTTAAAAAAAATCCACCACCGTGCTCTAAAAGATCTAAGTGAAGCACTAGAGCAAAAATTATCATGCTCAAAAGGATATAAGTGAAGCACTATGAGCAAAAACTATCAAGCTCAAAAGGTATAAGTGAAGCACATAGAGTATTCTAACAATTCTGAATTCATGTATGGCTCTCTCAAAAGGTGTGTACATCAAGGATGATTGTGGTAGACTAACAATCAAAGACTCAAATAACACAAGACACTCCAAGCAAAACACATATCTTGTGGTGAATAAAAATATAGCTCCAAGTAAATTACCGATGGAAGTGGACGAAAGAGGGGATGCCTTTCGGGGCATCCCCAAGCTTTGACTTTTTGGTGTCCTTGGATTATCTTGGGGGTGCCATGGGCATCCCCAATCTTAGGCTCTTGCCACTCCTTGTTCCATAATCCATCAAAAGAATTCACCCAAAACTTGAAAACTTCACAACACAAAACTCAACAGAAATCTCGTGAGCTCCGTTAGAGAAAGAAAACAAAAGACTACTTCAAGGTAATGTAATGAACTCATTCTTTATTTGTATTGATGTTAAACCTACTGTATTCCAACTTCTCTATGGATCATAAACTATTTTACTAGCCATAGATTCATCAAAATAAGCAAACAACACACGCAAAACAGAATCTGTCAAAAACTGAACAGTCTGTAGTAATATGTAACTAACGCAAACTTATGGAACTCTAATTTTTTTACCAAAATAGGAAGTACTGAACAATTTTTTTATTGATCAGCAGCAAAAAGAATCAACGCAAAAGCACGTTCCTGTGATTTATCATAACTAAATTCGTGTGTGCAAAGTTTCTGTTTTTCAGCAGAATCAAATCAACTATCATCGTAGGTTATCCTATAGGTCTTACTTGGCACAAACACTAATTAAAACATAAAACCACATCCAAACAGAAGGTAGATGGATTATTTATTCCTAAACAGAACCAAAAACAAAAAACACAAAATAAAATTGGGTTGCCTCCCAACAAGCGCTATCGTTTAACGCCCCTAGCTAGGCATAAAGCCAAGGATAGATCTAGGTATTGCCATCTTTGGTAGGCAATTCTTCAATGAGGCATCCACCTCCCTTAGAATTTTCTTTCTTTCTAGAAATTATCAAACCTTTAGGCATAAGATCAAAAAATTCATTCGTAGCAAATGGTTCCTTAATGATAGTAAAAAGATCGGGATGAATACTTATAGATTTAAGATCCGCATTTTCCTTACTAGATGATTCACCCTTATTTTTAGGAACATACATAAGCTTGGCAATTTTAGTAGGAGGACTAGGAGTATTTTTTACGGAGGAAAAAGCGGTTCCCAAATTGGTAATGATGCCCTCAAGTTTATCGATACGAGTAGAATCTAGATTTATTTTTTCATTAACCATGGGTTCCTTCTCCTTAATATTTTTCAAAGTCATTCCTACCTTAGATCCATATTGAGTAATTTTATTATGAATCTTTTTATCTAGATTTTCAATGGATTCGATGGTAGCAACTTTGTTTTCAATAATTTCAAGCCTTTGCATAACATGCTCCAAAGTTAACATAGTTCCATTAACCAAAAGAGGAGGTGAGCCAAATAAATCTATTAAAGCATTATAGGAATCAAAAGTATGGCTACCCAAGAAATTCCCTCCGGTAATGGTATCAAGGATATATCTATACCAAGGATTAGCGCCTACATAAAAATTGCGAAGAAGAACTGTAGTAGATTGCTTCCTGGTAGATCTATTTTGAGCATTGCAAATTCTATACCAAGCATCTTTTAGATTTTCTCCCTCCCTTTGTTTAAAATTTAGCACTTCATTCTCGGGAGATAATGGAGAAGATATAAGACTAGTCATGACGATACGCAATCAAACTAACACACGAGCAAACAAAAGGACGAAGGGAAAAAGAAGAGGAGGTTGAGAAAGAGAGGGCGAATAAAACGGCAAGGGTGAAGTGGGGGAGAGGAAAACGAGAGGCAAATGGCAAATAATGTAATGCGAGAGATAGGGATTGTGATGGGTACTTGGTATGTTGACTTTTGCGTAAGCCTCCCCGGCAACGGCGCCAGAAATCCTTCTTGCTACGTCTCGAGCTTGCGTTGGTTTTCCCCGAAGAGGAGGGGGTGATGCAGCACAGTAGCGTAAGTATTTCCCTCAGTTTTTGAGAACCAAGGTATCAATCCAGTAGGAGGTCACGCGCAAGTCCCTCGTACCTGCACAAAACAATAGCAACTCGCAACCAACGCTTAGGGGTTGTCAATCCCTTCACGGTCACTTACGAGAGTGAGATCTGATAGAGATAATATTTTTGGTATTTTTGATATAAAGATGCAAAGTATAAAGGTAAAGGCAAAACAAGTAAAATAAAGCAATGGAGATTGATATGATGAGGATAGACCCGGGGGCCATAGGTTTCACTAGTGGCTTCTCTCAAGAGCATAAGTATTCTACGATGGGTGAACAAATTACTGTTGAGCAATTGATAGAATTGAGCATAGTTATGAGGTTATCTAGGTATGATCATGTATATAGGCATCACGTCCATGACAAGTAGATCGAAACGATTCTGCATCTACTACTATTACTCCACTCATCGACCGCTATCCAGCATGCATCTAGAGTATTAAGTTAAAAACAGAGTAACGCCTTAAGCAAGATGACATGATGTAGAGGAATAAATTCATGCAATATGATAAATACCCCATCTTGTTATCCTCGATGGCAACAATACAATACGCGCCTTGCAACTCTTTCTGTCACTGAGTAAGGACACCGCAAGATTGAACCCAAAGCTATGCACTTCTCCCATTGCAAGAACTACCAATCTAGTTGGCCAAACCAAACGGATAATTCGAAGAGACTTGCAAAGATTACTCAATCATACATAAAAGAATTCAGAGAAGAATCAAATAATTTCCATAGATAAGTTGGATCATAAACCCACAATTCATCGGTCTCAACAAACACACCGCAAAAAGAAAATTACATCGAATAGATCTCCACGAGAGAGGGGGAGAACATTGTATTGAGATCCAAAAAGAGAGAAGAAGCCATCTAGCTACTAGCTATGGACCCGAAGGTCTGAAGTAAACTACTCACACTTCATCGGAGAGGCTATGGTGTTGATGTAGAAGCCCTCTATGGTGGATGCCCCCTCCGGCGGAGCTCCAGAACAGGCCCCAAGATGGGATCTCGTGGATACAGAAGGTTGCGGCGGTGGAATTAGGTTTTTGGCTCCGTCCCTGGTCTAATGGGGGTACGTAGGTATATATAGGAGGAAGGAGTACGTCGGTGGAGCTCCGAGGGGCCTGTCGGTGTCAAAACCGGCGGATCTCGGGTAGGGGGTCCCGAACTGTGCGTCTAGGCGGATGGTAACAGGAGACAAGGGACACGATGTTTTTACCCAGGTTCGGGCCCTCTCGATGGAGGTAAAACCCTACTCCTGCTTGATTGATATTGATGATATGGGTAGTACAAGAGTGGATCTACCACGAGATCAAGGAGGCTAAACCCTAGAAGCTAGCCTATGGTATGATTGTTGTAATGGTTGTTCGTCCTATGGACTAAAACCCTCTGGTTTATATAGACACCAGAGAGGGCTAGGGTTACACAGAGTCGGTTACAATGGTAGGAGATCTACATATCCGTATTGCCAAGCTTGCCTTCCACGCCAAGGAAAGTCCCATCCGGACACGGGACGAAGTCTTCAATCTTGTATCTTCATAGTCTTGGAGTCCGGCCGATGATGATAGTCCGGATATCCGGACACCCCCTAGTCCAGGACTCCCTCAGTAGCCCCTGAACCAGGCTTCAATGATGATGAGTCCGGTGCGCATATTGTTCGGCATTGCAAGGCGGGTTCCTCCTCCGAATTAATTCATAGAAGATTGTGAACACCAAGATAGTGTCCGACTCTGCAAAATAAATTCCACATACCACCGTAGAGAGAATAATATGTACACAAGTTCAATCCGCTGACGTATTTTGTGGCGTGACGTCACACCACTATGAAGCCTTTACTTGAATCGTTTTTATTATACCACCTTAGCGCGTTTAGCGAAGCGGTTTCCTTGGCACGTCTTGTCGAAGCAGAGATCATGTTCCCCTTATTCCGGGATTCCCATCAATACGGACGTGGGTAACCCAACCGCGCCCGTTGCCACACCTCTTCTATCGAAGGCGAGTCCCAAACGGTCACAGGGACAACTCTTGGTATTCTCCCTCTTTATAATGGGACCAAGGCTCGTTTTTCTTCAACCCTCAATCGAATCTTCCCTTCGCCCTGAGTTCCAACACCCAGAGCCCCAGATTCGAGCGCTTCAGACTTTCGGCAATGTCCGGCTCTGACCTACAGGGCCGGTGGATGCCCTCCTCCATCACAGAAGAGGACGTGCTAAAGTTGAGAGAAGCCAGGTACCTGGCCTGCGAGATTTCGCATAGGCTGCCCGCCAAAGGGCAAGTCATTCCTACTCCCGAGCCCGGCGAGAGCGTCGTGTTTGTGTCCCACCTCCGTCGGGGTTTAGGCTTCCCGATGGATCCTTTTGTGAGAGGGCTCATGTTTTACTATGGGTTGTAATTCCATGACCTGACTCCGGAGTCCATCCTCCACATCTCGTCATTCATTGTCGTCTGCGAGGCCTTCCTCCGCACTACCCCCCACTTCGGTTTGTGGCTCAAAACCTTTAACGTGGAGCTGAAGATGATCGAGGGGCACCAAGCAGAGTGCGGCAGTGCGGTTGTAAGCAGGAGGGCCGATGCTCCATGGCCCGAGGGCTCTTTCCAAGAGGAGCTCGGCTTGTGGCAACATGAGTGGTTTTATATATCCGCTCCCAGGGGCAGCAGGCAAAAGCCGCTGCCCATCTTCCGCTCGGGACCTCCACGACGGCTGATGTCATGGGTCAACCAAGGGCTCAACTGGGGGCTGTCAAAGGACGTGCCCCTATTGCAGGGCCGGATTCGAGACCTCCAAGAGAGGGAGATCGATCTGTTCGTGGTGATGCAGGTCATGCTGAGGAGGCGTCTTCTGCCCTGCAAACGTCGTCCTCTCCGGCTATGGGAATTCAATCCGGACGGACCTCGAATTCTCCAACACTTCATGGGTACGACACCCATGGAGATGTACAAATTGTTCTTCAGATCACAAGGGGTGTGTCCGGAATTGACCGAGGACGCCGGCCTAAGCTGCAATCGCCCGGATACACAAGTAAGTAGCTCTGTGTCCGGACATACTGTTGGTTTGCATTTCTAGGATTTTCCTTTTAACCAATTGTCCTCTGAATAGGAGTGGATAGCGCAGGAAAAACTGATACGATGTCCGCCCCCCCTCCCGGAGACCACGCCGGATCCCGTGTTGGTCAAGATGCTGGAGGTTGCGCCTTCGGAGGAAGGCGACGGGGAAAACAGAGAAGCTACCGCCTCTACCAAGGAGGCTTTCGAGAGAGGAGGGATCGAGAATCCCCCCTCCCAAGGGGAGAAGAGGACCGCTTCTGGAAACCCGGAGGGCAAGGCCTCAAAGCAGGGGAAGAGATCTTCACCGGAGGGTCCTGCGCCAGGGGAAGCCCCGGCTGCACCCTCCCCCCCAAGCGATCAGCCCTCCAGCGAGCCGTAAGTAGAAAGAGGGGAGTTTTGTAATAAGGGACATCCCTATTTTTGCTTCTGAGGATAACCGAAGTTTTTACCTTGTAGTTCGGATCTCCGTCCTTCTCAGCTGAGCTCATCTTCGGGGGAGCTTCGTCCGGAGATGGTGGAGAGCGAAACGCCTCCATCTGCCGCACCGTCAGGCGGGGCGGACGACCTTGAGGTGTCATCACGGAGGGTATCCCCGAGTCCGGCCGGGCCGGAGAGTTCGGCGCCAACTGGTGTACGGCCGGGGGAGCTGAGGGATCTGCTCGAGAAGGCGTCTATCTCAGAAGGTCACCGTACATTGATGAGTACGGTGATTGAAAGAATTTCATCCGCCGAGGGCGGGTTGTATGATGCCGTCAGAAGTGTGCTGGCGGGGTTTGAGGTACGTAAAAATGACATACCTTTTGACAGTTTTACACATAAAGTGTGCCCTGTATAGATAGTAGCCCCTGAGACTCGGTATGTTGTCGAAAACGACAACGTGCCGAGGATCATAATCTCAGGCATTAATTTTCGCCTTTCCTACACAGGCGGCGGACAGTCCGGTGGCCAGCCGGACTGATGGAGTTGCTGAACTAAGGCGGCAACTCGACGTTGCGGATGCGGACATCGCGCTGGTCAATAAACGACTTGACGAGTCGCAAGGTAGGTTGTTTCTCCGTGGTCACCTAGTAAGGGAGCCGAAGCTCACTCCTTACAACATGTGTGTTTGATGCAGATGGTGCCGCTGCTGTGGAGGACCTTCAAGCAGAGCTTGCTCGAGCCAAGGAGTAGGCCCGGAGGAGTGATGCGGCTGCCTCGAAGGCGGCCGAAGAGCTAGAAGCCGAAAGGGCCGCTCACTGCCGAAGCAGGGGAGAGATGGCCGAAATGGCCGTGAAGCTAAAAGATGTAACCGACCGCTATGATGTTCTTGAAAAGGAACGCCGAGCGGAGCAAGAAGACCTGAAGAAGGCCACCGCTGAAGCCAAGGATGCCCGTTCTGCAATGAGGGCTATAAAGGAGGAGCTGCTTCAGGCTGGAGACATCGTGGCTGGTAAGCCTTTTCTGCTGCGCAGGAGGTTCACAAATCCGAAGTATGCTCAGCTTGGCCAGCTGTGGGGTCCGGAGGATCCTTATATGGATTTAGCGGCGAGTGCGGCAGATGCTGTTGTGCACTTCCGAAGTCAAAAGGATCACGAGACGGAAGAGCTTTTTTGGTCTCAATTCCATAGTCCGGAGCGTTCACTTCCGTTGACCGATCGGCTGGCCGAGTGGGCTGAGCTGAATAGATTGTCCGGACTAGCCATGAAGGATGTAGTGACTCATATCTGGCCGAATAGGCCCAAGCCGAAGAGTTATTTTGGCTTATTGCAGCAATTCCTTGGGGCGGTGCCGCATATCAAGGTGATGAAGCGGTCGGCTTGCATAGAGGGTGCACGGATGGCCCTCACCCGTGTGAAGACATACTGGACGGAGATGGATGCCACCGATGTTGCAACCCGGGGTTCGGACGAGAGCCGGTTACCCGCCGAGCACTATTTTGGGGAAGTTCTGCGGGGTGCTCGTGCAATAGAGTCGCAGTGCTCAAAGAATGTCATGTTTAAATGTTTTTTATGATTTGTAAGACAACATATATAATATAAGTGCTTTTTATACTTGTGCGTTTAAGTATTGAAATATCTCCTGTGCGGCCGTTAATGTATACTTGTGTATAACCTGAAAGATGGCAGTCTTCGGCTTCAGCCCCCACGCACATGGTGCGGGGGTGTTTGCAAAAATAGCGCATTTTCACACTTAATCCAACGTCTTGGTCCTGTGAAGGAGGTGGTAGCGTAGCAAACGAGGCAACCGGACTATAATGCTTTATCACTTTCACTTAGCCATAGGAGTTCGAGGGTGGGGCTACGATATAGCCCCTAGGGGCACCGCGCTCTCCGAATTCGGGGTGCGTATGTGCCTAACCGGGAAATGGTCCTTCGTCAAAGCGGAGGAATTCTAAACATTCCGGTAGTCGATCGAGTGGTTGACCAGTCTCTCGCTGTATCATGACAGTCAGTTTTCGGCTTTCTCTACTGAGGTGCTCGCCCAGCCGAACCGGGGCACAATCGCAGTAGTTCTCTTGGTGCCGCATTAGCCGATGATACGGAACGTAAGGCAGCAAAACACAGGAGCCGGGCAAACCCAACATTTGACCAAAGACATGATTCGGAGCTGATGCATATAAGGCCTAACTCGAGACGCCGAACACTCCCTAAGGTATTCGGTCTTTATGATAACGGGCAGAACAATGCCCTAAGCCCCTAGTGTCCAGGTACAGGCGAGAACTTCTGGCGCGGCCGATGCCAAAACGCCAGCCTCCTCGTCGGTTATGGTAAAAAACCGTGGGATATGAGTCAACAAGAGATAGTAAGAAAGGTTTACGCAGGGTCTTAATCTGAAAAGAATCCTTGCCACGGGTCCCTGCTGCACGTCTGCGCCTGTGTCTCCGTTGTGCCGTATCCTGGACGGGTGTACACGTTGTTCATCTGTAAAAATAGAGGAACTTAGCTTGAAAAGAAATCGTGCAAAAAATTTATTGAAAAGCAAAGTATGAATGAATGAATAAAGTTGAGCTTTTAGTGGCCTTTATTGTTTGTACGCGCAGCCCGTTTTGAAGGGGTATGCGGCTAGGGAGCCCCTAGTTTATTTGTGTCGGACTCGTCTAGCCGTGTCCGGGGTCTTAAACGACCTTTTAATGAGATGATGCCGCGTGGACCGGGCATTTTAAGTGTAAGAGACGCGTAGTGCGGTATTGCGTTAAAGCGGGCGAAAGCTTCACGTCCCAACAGTGCTTGATGGCTACTTTTGAATGGGGCGACATGGAAGATTAGCTTTTCACGACGGAAGTTGTCGGGTGATCCGAACACAACTTCTAGTGGTAAGGAGCCCGTGCACTTGGCGTAAGGGCCTGGCGTCACTCCTTTGAAGGAAGTGCGGCTATGGCGAATTTTAGTAGGGTCTATCCCCAACTTGCGAATTGTGTCCAGATATAGCAGGTTTAAATCGCTACCGCCATCCATTAGGACTTGTGTAAATTGTAGTCCGTCGATTATAGGATCCAATATCAGAGCAGTCCATCCTACGTTTCAAATACTCCTGGAATAGTCCAAGTGGTCAAAAGTAATTGCTTTTGACATCCAATCTCGGGGTTCCGCTGGGGTGGACCGTGCGACACGTACTTTAGCGGGTGCCGCACTATTGTTCCGTATTATCACATGAAGTGAGTTTACTGTTTTGACTTCTTGTGGGAAAGTCTTTTGCTTTCCGGCGCTCTGCTGGTGGGGTTCGTCGTCATCCTCACTTGGCGCGTCGAGCCCCTTGTGTTCGGCGTTGAGTCGGCCGGACTGTTTGAAGACCCAACAATCTCGGTGGGTGTGGTTTGCAGGCTTTCCGGGGGTACTGTGGATTTGACATATCCGATCCAAAATTTTGTTTAAGTTGGATAGCTCGTCACTGTTGTCCTTAAGAGGCAGTATTTTGGTGTTCGGCCGCGAGCTTTTGAATCCGGTATTGACCGTCGTGTTCTTTGGGCTCTTTTCTTTATTTCGGCGCTGGTCCTTTCTGCACTGTGATTTTCCGTTTCCATCTCTGTTCTCGGATGTACTCGGGTTGCTGGTGCTGCATCTTGCTAGCCAGCTGTCTTCCCCCGCGCAAAAGCGGGTCATGAGGCTTGTTAGCGTGGCCATTGTTCTTGGCTTTTCCTAGCCGAGGTGTCTGGCGAGCCATTTGTCTCGGACGTTATGTTTAAAAGCTGCTAAGGCTTCGGCGTCCGGACAGTCGACTATTTGGTTCTTCTTGGTGAGGAACCTGTTCCAGAATTTGCGCGCTGACTCTCCGGGCTGTTGGGTTATGTGACTTAAATCGTCTGCATCCGGAGGGCGGACATAAGTCCCCTGAAAATTTGCTCTAAGCGCGTCCTCGAGCTCTTCCCAACTTCCAATGGTATTTTCTGGGAGGCTTTTGAGCCAATGCCGAGCTGGCCCTTTGAGCTTGAGGGGCAGATATTTTATGGTGTGGAGATTGTCTCCTCTAGCCATATGTATGTGCAGGATGTAATCCTCAATCCAGACTCCGTGGTCTGTTGTTCCGTCATATGCCTCTATGTTTATGGGCTTGAACCCCGCTGGAAATTCATGATCCAGCACTTCATCGGTGAAACATAGTGGGTGTGCGGCGCCCCTGTATTTGGGTGTGCCATTGTCTTTGAACACTCGGCGTGTTGTGTTGCCTCCTGGGGCCCTCTTTTTTGGCCCATAAATGGACCTGACCGGGCCGTCCGTTTTGCGAGTATCATGTGCCGGCTTGTGTGCGGCGCCGCTTGTCGCTCTTGGCCTGTCATCTGGTTGTCTATCCGGCCAGGCGGCCTCTTTGCTTTTTGACTGTGGGGGCTCTACGGCCTCCTCGTCGAATTCAGGCAGCAACTTGCGCTTCGGGTAGCTCTTTGTTTGGTGGCGGTTGCCATATTTGTCCGCGGTCTTGAGTACTTTGCTCCACCTCATTCTGAGTATTTCTTCCGCTGTTTTGAGCTTCTGTTTCTACTTCTTCAGACTTCTTGCAGTGGCGACCAGCCTTTTGTGAAGGTTCTTATGCTCCGGTGGTGTGTCCGGCGTGAGAGCGCCTGGACTGTTGTTTTCGCCGAGGATGGGTTGATTATCCGATTCATCCTGTTCGGATGGTTGCTTGGTTGCATGTTCGTCGCCCACTGGTTTGCCCTGCTCTATGGCTGGGTCATTATGAGTGCTGTTGTTATCGAGGCGGGACTTGGGGCGGCGCTTGCGTCGCCGTTTTGGTTGTTTTTGGGGGAATTATCCTTCGCCGCGTCCCGTTGTTCCTCGTTATCGCTCCCTTTTGGGGTGTCCACCATATATATGTCGTATGACGAGGTGGTCTTCTAGTGCCCCGTAGGCGCTGGTTCTTGGTCGTCTCCGGCATCGTCGTCCATACCGTCGATGTCTTCGGAGTCATAGTCTAGCATGTCGGTTAGATCGTCGACAGTGGCTAAGAAGTGGGTGGTGGGTGGGTTTTGAATTTCTTCATCATCCGCATCCCAACCGTCCTGACCACAATCCGGCTATGGCTCTCCTGATAAGAAGAGATGCTTTAGCGAATTCAGGATGTCGCCAAAGGGTGAGTGCTGAAAGATGTCCGCGGCGGTGAACTCCATGATCGGCGCCCAATCGGATTCGATTGGTAGGGGCGCAGGAGGTTCGGAGTCCGGCGAGGAGTCCGGCACCTCAGAGTCACGAGCTTTACGAGGGACAAGGTCAGTATTCGGCTCCATCGCCGTGGAGATTGCAGCTCCCCAGGCGGTGTCCAGCCACCTGTCCTCGATCTGCGCAGTCGGCTCCGAACTAGGGGTTGGAGCGGACTCATGTGCGGCATCCAGGGCACTGTCCGGCGGCAGAGCTAAATCATGCCCATCGTGACAGTGCGGCGTGCTCGGCTGTGGCTCGAATCCATCGAAGATCAAGTCTCCGCGGATGTCAGCCGTGAAGTTTAGGCTTCCAAATCTGACCTGACGGCCAGGGGCGTATCTTTCGATCTGCTCCAGATGGCCAAGCGAATTGGCCCGCAGTGCAAAGCCGCCGAACACGAAGATCTGCCCGGGGAGAAAAGTCTCACCCTGGACTGCGTGGTTGTTGATGATTGAAGGAGCCATCAAGCCTATCGGTGACGACACAGAGGAACTCTCAATGAAAGCACCAATGTCGGTGTCAAAACCGGCGGATTTCGGGTAGGGGGTCCCGAACTGTGCGTCTAGGCGGATGGTAACAGGAGACAAGGGACATGATCTTTTTACCCAGGTTCGGGCCCTCTCGATGGAGGTAAAACCCTACTCCTGCTTGATTGATATTGATGATATGGGTAGTACAAGAGTGGATCTACCACGAGATCAAGGAGTCTAAACCCTAGAAGCTAGCCTATGGTATGATTGTTGTAATGGTTGTTCGTCCTACGGACTAAAACCCTCCGGTTTATATAGACACCGGAGAGGGCTTGGGTTACACATAGTCGGTTACAATGGTAGGAGATCTACATATCCGTATTGCCAAGCTTGCCTTCCACGCCAAGGAAAGTCCCATCCGGACACGGGACGAAGTCTTCAATCTTGTATCTTCATAGTCTTGGAGTCCGGCCGATGATGATAGTCCGGCTATCCGGACACCCCCTAGTCCAGGACTCCCTCAGGGCCCACGAGGCAGGGGGGCGCGCCCAGGGGGGAGGGGCACGCCCTCCACCCTCGTGACCGCCTCGTGGCTTTCTTGACGGAGGGTCCAAGTCCCCTGGATCTTATCTGATGAGTAAATCACGTTCCCGAAAGTTTCATTCCGTTTGGACTCCGTTTGATATTCTGTTTCTTCGAAATACAGAAAAAGGCAAAAAACAGCAATTCTGGGCTGGCCCTCCGGTTAATAGGTTAGTCCCAAAAATAATATAAAAGTGGAAAATAAAGCCCATTATAGTCCAAAACAGTAGATAAAGTAGCATGGAGCAATCAAAAATTATAGATGCGTTGGAGACGTATCACCAGCCTTGTCATCTACCAAGCATCTAGGGTGGTTCTCCTTCAATGATCGTTCCTCTTATTACAGAAGCACTTAGTCTCGGGCTTGGGTTCAACTTTGGGTTTCTTCACTCGAGCAGCAACTAATTTGTCGTTTCATGAAGTATCCCTTCTTGCCCTTGCCCTTGCCCTTCTTGAAACTAGTGGTTTTAACTAACCATCAACAATTGATGCTCCTACTTGACTTCTAATTTCGCAGTGTCAAATATCGCGAATAGCTCAAGGATCATCATATCTATCCCTGATATGTTATAGTTCATCACGAAGCTCTAGTAGCTTGGTGGAAATGACTTTGGAGAAACATCACTATCTCATCTGGAAGATTAACTCCCACTCGATTCAAGTGATTGTTGTACTTAGACAATCAACACAAGCTCAACGATTGAGCTTTTCTCCCTTAGTTTGCAGGCTAAGAAACTCGTCGGAGGTCTTATACCTCTTGATGTGGGAACGAGCCTGAAATCCCAATTTCAGCTCGTGAAACATCTAATATGTTCCACGACGTTTCGAAATCGTCTTCGGTGCCTCAACTCTAAACCGTTTAACATTACTGAACTATCACGTAGTTATCAAAACGTGTATGTCAGATGTTCGCAATCACAGACGACGTTCGAGGTTCAGCACACCGAGCGGTGCATTAAGGACATAAGCCTTCTATGAAGCAACAAGGACAATCCTCAGTTTACGGACCTAGTCCGCATAATCGCTACTATCAACTTTCAACTGAATTTTCTCTAGAACATATCTAAAACCGTAGAACTAAAAGCGCGAGCTACGACAAATTTGCAAAAACCTTTTGACTATGTTCAGGATAATTAAGTTCATATTTGAACTCCACTCAGATTGAATGCCCTAGTCATCTAAGTGATTACTGATAGTTAACTAGTTTTGATCATACGTGAGATGGACTAGTGTTGTAGCATCTCATGTTGTCGTGTACGATCTGCTGACTTTGGTCTCTTTGTAGCCATGGTTTGTACATCCTAGCTCGCAAGTCCAACCTAGTGTTGCTGTGTAAATCTGATTCATCCTTTGTATGTGAACGTTTATGATCTATCGAGCACTCCGATCATTCGTTGGTGCTTGAAATAACGACTTTCGAACGGTGGACGTTGGTTTTGGAACACTGTCTTGACTATTTTATGAGCGATCTGTGCATTATTTACTACCATCATTCTTTGCCTAAGAGTAAACATGAATAAATTACATGAGTTCAAAGTGATCATTATATGGCCAATTCATCTTTTCTCCTTTTGATCTCTATCTTCGGGGCTCCATGATTATCATCGTCACCGGCATGACTCCATGATCTCCATCATCGTGTCTCCATGAAGTTGTCTCGCCAACTATTACTTCTACTACTATGGCTAACGGTTTAGCAATAAAGTAAAGTAATTACATGGCGTTGTTCATTGACATGCAGGTCATACAATAAATTAAGACAACTCCTATGGCTCCTGCCGGTTGTCATACTCATTGACATGCAAGTCGTGATTCCTATTACAAGAACATGATCAATCTCATACATCACATATATATTCATCACATTCTTTTGGCCATATCACATCACATAGCATACCCTGCAAAAACAAGTTAGATGTCCTCTAATTGTGTTTGCATGTTTTACGTGGCTGCTATGGGTTTCTAGCAAGAACGTTTCTTATCTACGCAAAACCACAACGTGATATGTCAATTGCTATTTACCCTTCATAAGGACCCTTTTCATCAAATCCGATCCGATTAAAGTGGGAGAGACTGGCACCCGCTAGTCACCTTATGCAACAAGTTTTGCAATGTAGTCGGTGGTACTGTCTCGTAAGCGCCGTGTAAGTCGGTCCGGCCGTTCAACCACGATGCTGCCGAATCAAGATAAGAAAACTAGTAACGGAAGTAAATTGATGAAGCCCACAACTGCTTTGTTTCTACTCGTTGCATAGAAACTACGCATCGACCTAGCTCTGATACCACTGATGGGGAGTAGCAGCAAATTTAAAATTCTTATGCATCCACAAGATCACTCTATGGGTAATCTAGAAACAAGGGGATCCCTAGCCGGGAGTTATCGGTGTCAAAACCGGCGGATCTCGGGTAGGGGGTCCCGAACTGTGCGTCTAGGCGGATGGTAACAGGAGACAAGGGACACGATGTTTTACCCAGGTTCGGGCCCTCTTGATGGAGGTAAAACCCTACGTCCTGCTTGATTAATATTGATGATATGGGTAGTACAAGAGTGGATCTACCACGAGATCAAGGAGGCTAAACCCTAAAGCTAGCCTATGGTATGATTGTTGTGATGTATGTTGTGTCCTACGGACTAAAGCCCTCCGGTTTATATAGACACCGGAGGAGGCTAGGGTTACACAGAGTCGGTTACAATGGTAGGAGATCTACATATCCGTATCGCCAAGCTTGCCTTCCACGCCAAGGAAAGTCCCATCCGGACACGGGACGGAGTCTTCAATCTTGTATCTTCGTAGTCTTGGAGTCCGGCGGACGATGATAGTCCGGCTGTCCGGACACCCCCTAGTCCAGGACTCCCTCAGTAGCCCCCGAACCAGGCTTCAATGACGATAAGTCCAGCGCGTATATAGTCTTCGGCATTGCAAGGCGGGTTCTCCCTTCAAGTTCCATGTACCTGCCGAACAGTGTCCGGCTTCATCATAAATACTGTGCTTCTTGGCTTCTACGCCCAATAATGTCCTTCTTCCACGCGTTGCACGAATGCGAAAAGTCAGGGTGTCTTTTATGTTTCACCCCCTAGTCGTGCGAGTCATCCGCCTACAAAAGAGGCAAAAATCTAGATCCAAACCACATCATCTTCCTTCCGCGAATACTTCATCGGAGCGCCCTTGACCTAAAAATCCATTCCATCATGGACCGTCGGCGCGGCTCCTCTTCTCGCGCTCCCAGCCCACCGCCAGGGGATTGGAGGAGATGCTCTGTCCCACACAACGAGCTAGTGAAGCTCCAAGCGGGGGAGATATCTCCCTCCGGCCTTCATGGTCCCGGTTCGAACCGGGCTGGCCACCTACCAAGGTGGGAAGCAAGCGGAGGCTACCCCAAGTCCCAACAAAGGGGAGCGGGTATGCTTCGTCCCCTATCTGATAAAGGGACTCGGATTTCCAATACATCCGATTCTCTGCGGGCTCCTGGAGTTCTACGGACTCCACCTCCATCACCTTACGCCCGCCTCTGTCCTGCATATCGCGGGCTACGTAGCTCTTTGCGAGCTATTCCTGGGCATCGAGCCCCATTTTGCACTGTGGAAGAGGCTGTTCTGCCTCGTACCCCGTTCTCATGAGGGATCTATATATCAAGTGGGTGGCGCCGAAATATGGCGCATTGCCGGGACCGGATACCCATCCGGTACCCCTAAGAAGGCGTCCGAAGACTGGCCTTCGGAGTGGTTTTACATAGAAGACGCTCCGCTGCCGGACCCAGTCCGGATTGGCCTCCCGGAGTTCAGTGCTGCTCCTCTGAAGAAACGCCTCAGCTGGCGCCCGCGGAGCCCCCGTTTGGAGGAAGACAAGAGCGTCCATTACCTGATGGGCCGAATAAGATTACTGGCCCATTCCGGATTGACCATGATCAGAATCATGGCAATATGCATCATGCGGGGAGTACAACCACTGCAATACAGGGGCCACCCCATGTGGGATTTCAACGGGGAGGATGACGCCGCCCGCCACGGCCGTAAAGGACCGGATTCGACCGAGGACCTGGTACAGATCCTGTCCGGCCTGTACAAGGGGGAAAAGGAGGATTTCCTTCGAACGAACCCCTTGAATGGGTTTTCCATGAACAACCCTAGAAGCTGGGTAAGCGAACATTTTTAAGGGCTCAACCCATGCTTTCGAAGTTTAGGCTTCTTACATTATGTCTTCGGCGCAGGAACTACGCCGGACTGTGGAGGACATGGTAAGTCCCGCTCCGCAACCCGAGGATCCAGAAAGATCCCTGGATCCGACCTCCGAAGAGGATCCAGATATCAAGGTGGAGCTGATCGACGGGGTGTTTCACCAGCTCAGCATGGACAATGCTTTGGTCGCCATTACAGCGGACTACCCCGGATTATATCCGGCTTCCTAGGTGATTGTGACCGAGGTTTGGACACCATTATCTCTTCCTTGCCCATTTCTGACCTTCGTGAACGATGGTGTTTTACAGGAAGCACCTTCAAGGCGGGAAGCCGAGCCTGCGGCGGCTGACCAACAAAGGTCAGTCCAGACCAGCAGGCGGAAAAGGAGCGCGGTACGGACTGAAACGTCGCCGCAAAGGTATAGCTCGTATTTAAATATTCAGAGCAACGTTCCTAGGAAGCGTCTGAGTGCTCATGATCCTTTATAGGAGAAAAAGCGCCCGCCGGACTGCGGGCGTAGAGGTTGCCAATCCAGCCTATACCGGCCAGGCTCCAGCGCCTGGTCAGGAGGGGGAGGCAAGCGCAAGGCGCGGGCCGGATACTCCTCCAACGGAGGATGCCGACCGACTGTCCGCCACCAAGTCTGAGGTGGAGAGCGCCATGAACCACAGGCGCCGCCGGACAGTATTTCGTGAAGCGTGCTTCTCCCCTGAGGCATTGGACGCCTTCAACGCAGGGGACGCGCACCTCCGTGCCGCTCAAGATGGTTTTACCAGAGCCACGGAGCAGTATGTGAAAGACATACGGGTAAGGGAATTTTAATGGTTATATATACCAGTAGCCCCCGAGACTTAAAGTAGTTATGTTAACTGATTTAAGGATCATTTGAAACGCAGGCTCTTACCGAGAAGAATGCCCAGCTGTCTCAGGAGCTGCAAGAATGCAAGGCCCTGCTTGAGGCCGCACTTGCTGCCGCAGGAGGAAGCGCAGAGACCCCTCCTGGTAACACATTTTTATTAATAAATATAAGCACTGTGCGGCGTGCGCGCAAGTCTAATAATGACATTGCAGGTGCCGCCGGACAAGATCCGGACCGGCAAGAATTACTGCGCCAGCTAAAGGCCGGCGAGAGGGTGCTGAAGAGGGTGCAGCAAGAAAGGAACAAGCTCCAGGATGCCAACGCCAAGCTCGGAGAGGAGCTGAAAGGCGCTCGAGCCGAGCTGTCCGGCTCCGTTAAGGAGAATCAGCGGCTTCGTCGCGGCATTTATAGTAAGTGCTTGAGCGGACTCCTTTAAAAAGAAGAATTCTGCGAAGAAGTAAATTGACATAATATGTCTTGTAGGTATGCTCAAAGGTCGCCCTGCGGAGGAGATGCCCATATCAACGGGTGATCAACTTCCCGAGCTGTTGCAACTGCTCGAACGAGTTCGGCAGGCAATGAGCGGCGTCGTCCAGGCTTTATGGCCAGCCCTCTCCCTACCCGAGGGCCTTGGGGAGCTTGCGGAGAAGCTTCAGGGAGTGCGGCAGCGCTTCCGTTTGTGGAAGATTTCGGCTTGCCGTCAAGGTGCCAGGGAGGCTTGGGCCATGGTGAAGACGCGTTACAAGAAGGCGGATCCCAACCACATGGCCGAAGTTGGACCGGTGGGGCCCGATGGGAAGGAGATCCCTGTGAGTTTAGTATACAGCCAGGTAGAGTTGGCTGCTAAATTTTCCCAACGGGACTGTAAGTTAGACAGCCTGTTAGACGGGATTGAGGAGGAATACAATCAGTAAATTTGACAATGTATTTTTTTAAAATGACATGTGAAATGCCTTCTAGCCGGATTGTAGATCGTTTGTCTTTGCCGACCTTTTCGCTTCAACCTCGGGACCCTATAGTCCGGAGTGTGTCCGAATACCTTTTTGGTTAAGAAACAACCGGGGTATGCATGGAGACCAGGCGTAGGGGTCATTAGTGCTTTATCAGACAAGTGCCCAACTAGTTATGTTATATTACATGGTTAGTAAGAAACATCTTCCAGTGAGAATAGTTCCGTTAAGGGTTCCTTTCCCTGGGAGGCATGCCCTAAAGTGCATGTCCGGACTGTGAAAAAAGCAGAAAAAACATCTAGGGGCAGATAAATAAGTAGGTAAAAAAATCATCTTTCAAGTCACCGACCGAATATTCCCTTAAGAACGCTAGCTTTCGGCTTCACCCAGTCTGAGGTACACATCCGGCTGACCCGGCAGTAACAATCGCAGAGGTGCTCCCTTTACCTCCTAGCCGAACAATCGGGAACGTAGGGGTAAGCACAGGAGCCAGGCAACCCAGCTTGGCCAAAACTTAAGTCATATCGATGCATATAATGGTGAGTAAAAGGTACATGTGGAAGCTTTGACACATGTGCTGGGCATGAAGCCCTTATAATTGAGCTTCTGGAAAAGAAGCCCCCAGGTATAATGAGTGCGGATGGCACATCAAGTGTATGCGAACAATGCGGAAGTAGGCCCGTAGGGGCTTTTTAGTAAAAAGGTTAGGGGAAGAAAGAGAAACAAAAGACCGCTGAAGTGTAAAAGTTTAAACGGAGCAAGGGGACGAACTCTTAGTCCGGCGCTAGGCATAGAATCTTCGGAGGCGGGCTGCGTTCCATGGGTTCGGCTCGAGTCGGTTATCCGACGCATTTCTTAGACGGTACACTCCACCGGTCAGGACTTGATCGATAATGAAGGGCCCCTCCCATTTGGGCTTGAGCTTGTCCTTTTTCTTGTCCGGCAGGCGTAGAACTAGTTCACCAGCGTTGTAAGTCTTGGCCCGTACTTCTCTGCTTTGATATCTTTGGGCCTGCTGCTGATAGAATGCGGAACGAGCCTTGGCGACGTCGCGTTCTTCCTCCAATGTATCCAAGCTGTCCTGCCGATCCAGCTCGGCCTCTCTTTCTTCGTACATGCGCACTCGAGGTGAGTCATGAATAATGTCGCAGGGCAGGACTGCCTCTGCGCCGTATACCATAAAAAATGATGTGAATCCGGTAGTACGGTTGGGCGTTGTCCGCAGCCCCCAGAGTACGGAGTCGAGCTCCTCAACCCAGTGCGTGTCAGATTTAGTAAGTGACCGCACTAGTCTGGGTTTAATGCCGCTCATTATTAGACCATTTGCTCGTTCCACTTGACCGTTGGTTTGAGGGTGATAGACTGAAGCGTAGTCGAGCTTGATGCCCATATTTTTGCACCATGACTTAACCTCGTCGGCCGTGAAGTTCGTGCCGTTGTCGGTGATGATGCTGTGGGGGACTCCGTAACGGTGTACTACCCCGGATATAAAGTCTATCACTGGTCCGGACTCTGCCGTTTTGACCGGTTTGGCCTCTATCCATTTGGTGAATTTATCCACCATGACCAATAGGTACCTTTGCTTGTGGGTTCCCCCTTTAAGGGGTCCAACCATATCAAGCCCCCAGACCGCGAACGACCAGGTAATGGGTATAGTTTTGAGGGCGGTGGGTGGCATATGGCTCTGATTAGCGAAGAGCTGACAACCGACGCATCTCTGGACTAAGTCCTGGGCATCTGCCCGGGCCGTCGGCCAATAAAATCCTGTACGGAATGCCTTTCCTACAAGGGCCCGGGCTGCTGCGTGGTGTCCGCCTAGTCCGGCATGAATTTCAACCAGGAGGTTTCGCCCTTCCTCTTCGGAGATACACCTTTGAAGGACTCCGGTTGTACTTTTCTTATAAAGTTCTCCCTCATGGACCTTGTAGGCTTTCGATCGCCGGACTATGCAGCAGGCCTCATTTTGGTCTTCGGGAAGTTCCTGTCTAAGTAGATAGGCTAGGAATGGTTCCGTCCACGGGGCAATTACTGCCATTATGTCGTGGGCTGAAGGTGTTATGTCATCGGCTGAATTGCCGGTTGGTGCGGTTGTTTCCGGTTTATCATTTCCGGATTCCCCTTCCCATAGTACGGATGGCTTGAAGAGCCGTTCCAGGAAGATATTTGGAGGGACAGCGTCACGTTTTGTGCCAATGCATGCCAGTACGTCGGCTGCTTGGTTATTTTCTCGGGCTACGTGATGGAATTCAAGTCCTTCAAACCGAGCCGATATTTTTAGGACAGCGTTGCAATATGCTACCATTTTCGGATCCTTGGCGTCAAAGTCTCCATTTATTTGGGATATTGCAAGGTTTGGATCCCCACGCACCTCTAGGCGTTGAATGCCCATGGAGATTGCCATCCGGAGACCATGTAGGAGGGCCTCGTATTCGGCTGCGTTGTTGGAGTCCGTGTACATTATTTGAAGTACGTATTGGACTGTGTCCCCGGTTGGGGACGTCAAGACGACGCCAGCCCCCAGTCCGGCCGACATTTTGGAGCCGTCGAAGTGCATAGTCCAATTGGAGTATGCGTCGTACTCTTTAGGGAGTTCGGCTTCTGTCCATTCGGCGACGAAGTCAGCCAAAACTTGTGACTTTATAGCTCGCCGAGGTTTGTAAGTTATATCAAATGGTAAGAGCTCAATGGCCCATTTTGCAATCCTGCCCGTTGCGTCGCGGTTATTTATGATGTCATTGAGTGGTACTTCGGAGGCCACTGTTATCGAACACTCTTGAAAGTAGTGTCGGAGCTTCCGGGATGCCATGAACACCGCATACGCTATCTTCTGATAGTGTGGGTAACGGGACTTGCAGGGAGTTAACACAGTGGATACATAATACACTGGTTTTTGAAGAGGGAATTTATGCCCTTCTGTCTCTCGTTCGACGACGAGTACCGCGCTTACAACTTGATGCGTTGCTGCGATGTATAACAACATTGGTTCGCCCAGATTGGGCGCAGCCAGGACCGGATTTGTTGCCAATATGGCCTTTATTTCTTCGAGTCCGGCAGTGGCAGCATCCGTCCACTCGAAGTGTTCGGTGCGCCTGAGGAGGCGATAGAGGGGCAATGCCTTTTCTCCTAGACGGGAGATAAAGCGGCTTAAAGCTGCCACGCATCCTGTTAATTTTTGTATTTGTTTGAGGTCTTTTGGGATATCCAACTGTGACAGAGCTCGGATTTTAGCCGGGTTTGCTTCAATTCCTCTACCGGATACAATGAAGCCCAGCAGCTTTCCGGCTGGTACGCCGAAAACGCATTTTTCCGGATTCAGCTTGATGTCATATGCTCTGAGGTTGTCGAATGTGAGCCTCAAATCGTCTACTAGAGTTTCAACGTGTTTTGTTTTGACGACTACGTCGTCTACGTATGCCTCGACTGTTTTGCCGATCTGGGTAGCCAGACATGTTTGAATCATGCGCTGATATGTTGCGCCGGCATTTTTAAGTCCGAAGGGCATCGTGTTGAAGCAGAATGGTCCGTATGGAGTGATGAATGCCGTTGCGGCTTGGTCTGCTTCCGCCATCTTGATTTGATGGTAGCCAGAGTATGCGTCGAGGAAGCACAATGAATCGTGCCCTGCGGTAGCATCGATAATTTGGTCAATGCGGGGGAGGGGGAAGGGATCCTTTGGGCAAGCCTTATTGAGGTCTTTAAAATCGACGCATAGGCGCCAGGATTTGTCCTTCTTTGGTACCATTACCAGATTTGCTAGCCAATCCGGATGTTTGATATCTCTAATGAATCCGGCTTCCAATAGTTTGGCTAGCTCTTCTCCCATTGCCTGTCTTTTGGGTTCGGAAAATCATCGAAGAGCCTGTTTGACCGGCTTGAATCCTTTGAGGATGTTTAGGCTGTGTTCTGCCAATCTGCATGGGATTCCGGGCATGTCCGAAGGATGCCAGGCGAAAATGTCCCAATTTTCCCGAAGGAATTCGCGCAGTGCAGCGTCTACCTCGGGGTTTAATTGTGCCCCAATGGAGGCCGTCTTTGTTGGGTCCGTTGGATGGACCTGGAATTGCACTATTTCATCTGCTGGTTTGAAGGAGGTGGACTTGGATCTTTTATCAAGTATCACATCGTCCCTGTTTACCGTAGAGCGCAGCACGGTGAGCTCTTCTGCCGCTAGGGCCTCGGATAGTGCCTCCAGGGCTAGTGCGGCTGTCTTGTTTTCGGCGCAGAGTGCTATGTCCGGATCACCAGCGAGAGTGATTATTCTGCCGGGCCCAGGCATTTTGAGCTTCATATACCCGTAATGGGGTACGGCTTGAAAGATTGTGAATGCCTCTTGTCCTAATATAGGGTGATATCCGTTGTTGAACGGGGCCACTTGGAACGTGACTTCTTCGGATCTGTAATTGTCCGGCGAGCCGAACACCACATCGAGTGTGATTTTTCCGGTGCAGTGTGCTTCCTGGCTAGGGATTATTCCTCTGAAGGTTGTGCTGCTTCGCTCAATACGGCTCCAATCAATTTCCATTTTTTGAAGGGTTTCCTCATAGATGAGGTTTAGTCCGCTGCCGCCATCCATGAGGACCTTTGTAAGTCGAAAGTCGTCCACTATGGGACTAAGCACCAGTGCGGCTGGTGCTCGGGCTGTTCGGAATTTAGGTTCGTCGCTGGCGTTGAAGGTGATAGCTGTGTCGCTCCATGGATTTGCTGTTGCTACTTGGTAGACTTCAGCGAGGCCGCGGATTGTTCGTTTTCGCATATTGTTTGATGCAAAGGTCTCGAAGACTGTTGATACCGTACCGGTATTGTTGGAGTGGTTTTCCGAGGCTAGAAGCTCCTCGCCACTTTTGGCCACCTACCGTAGTATCCAACATGCTCGAAGGCTATGTGTTGGGATGGCTCCCTCTGTACTATGAAGCTTACAGGGTCCGTTGAGCCATCCATCCAGTACGGTTCTGTGCCCTTTATGGGGTTTTTGCTTTTTGGTTTTTGCATCTGGGGCCTTAGTGTGATGCACCCTTTTGTTGCGGACTGGGGTTGTATTCGGGGCCGGATTATCCCAAAATTGGTTTTCGGTTTTCCGGAAACTCTCCATCGCACATTACTTTCGTACTATGGACGCCAGATCGGTGAAGCGTATAATTTTACGACGGCCGATGGCGTTCAGTATTCCCTTGTCCGTGCAATTATTGCAAAAGATTGAGATTGTGTTTTCCTCTCGGCAGTCCTTTATCCTGTCCATAACCAGGAGGAATCTGGCCCAGTAGTGATGTACTGTTTCAGCGGGCTCTTGCCGTATTAGAGATAGATCGCATATGTCTGGGCGGGTGGGTGGACTAAAATCTGGATCCCTGCCCATCTTGGGGCTTAAAGGCCGAGGAGTTTCCGAATTCGGAAGCTTGGATTGCTGGACACGATCCAGCGAGTCCGGAACGACGCATGATTTTAAGTTCAATACTCGATCGAGGTCCGTCCCTCCGCGGAAATCCGGCATGGAGGGTTCGGGAATCCGGACGTGACTAGTTTTCAATATAGGCACAGAGTCGCCGCATTGTTCCTCTACCACTGCGACGTGGTGGGTGGCCTGGGGAGAGTTAATCTCTCTCAGATCGGTTTTAAGACCAATCTGATTGTAGTCTGTAGCGACTCCCAGGGCGGCGATGCGATCCAAGAGCCCGTTGATAGACGAGAGCTCTATTGGATCCAGCCGCTCGGCGAATTCCGAGCTGACGCGGAGATTGCTTTTGACGACTTGGGAAGTCATTGTCGAAGCAGAGGCCGGACAGGCGGTCATAAGAAAACCGCCTAGCCGGATAGTTTGGCCAGCGGCCAAGGCCCCTTTGGCGAAAATACCGTCTTTGAAGACGGGTGGAGGCATCCTTCCTATCGGCGACGACACAGAGGAACTCTCAATGAAAGCACCAATGTCGGTGTCAAAACCGGCGGATCTCGGGTAGGGGGTCCCGAACTGTGCGTCTAGGCGGATGGTAACAGGAGACAAGGGACACGATGTTTTACCCAGGTTCGGGCCCTCTTGATGGAGGTAAAACCCTACGTCCTGCTTGATTAATATTGATGATATGGGTAGTACAAGAGTGGATCTACCACGAGATCAAGGAGGCTAAACCCTAAAGCTAGCCTATGGTATGATTTTTGTGATGTATGTTGTGTCCTACGGACTAAAGCCCTCCGGTTTATATAGACACCGGAGAAGGCTAGGGTTACACAGAGTCGGTTACAATGGTAGGAGATCTACATATCCGTATCGCCATGCTTGCCTTCCACGCCAAGGAAAGTCCCATCCGGACACGGGACGGAGTCTTCAATCTTGTATCTTCGTAGTCTTGGAGTCCGGCGGACGATGATAGTCCGGCTGTCCGGACACCCCCTAGTCCAGGACTCCCTCAGGAGTGCATCTACATACCCTTGTAGATCGCTAAGCGGAAGCGTTCAAGTGAACGGGGTTGATGGAGCCGTACTCGTCGTGATCCAAATCACCGATGATCCTAGTGCCGAACGGACGACACCTCCGCGTTCAACACACATATGGTTGGGAGAGACATCTCCTCCTTCTTGATCCAGCAAGGGAAGGAGAGGTTGATGGCTATCCGGCAGCACGACGGCGTGGTGGTGGAAGTAGCGGGATCCTGGCAGGGCTTCGCCAAGCGCAAGCGGGGAGGAAGAGGTGTCACGGGAGGGAGGGAGGCACCAGGGACTCAAGTGCGGCTGCCCTCCCTCCCCTCCACTATATATAGGGGCCTAAGGGGGGGGCACCAGCCCCTTGTAGATCCCAACTAGGGAGGGGGGCGGCTGCCCTACGGGTGGCTTGGCCTCCAAGCCAAGTGGAGGCGCCCCCACCCCTTAGGGTTTCTAACCCTAGGCGCATGGGAGGCCCAAGGGGGGGGCACCAGCCCACTAGGGGCTGGTTCCCATGCCCCTTCAGCCCATGGGGCCCTCCAGGATAGGTGGCCCCACCCGGTGGACCCCCGGGACCCTTCCAGTGGTCCCGGTACAATACCGATGACCCCCAAAACTTTCCCGGTGGCCGAAACTGGACTTCCTATATAAAAATCTTTACCTCCGGACCACTCCGGAACTCCTCGTGACATCCGGGATCTCATCCGGGACTCCGAACAACTTTCGGGTTACCGCATACTAATATTTGTACAACCCTAGCGTCACCGAACCTTAAGTGTGTAGACCCTACGGGTTCGGGAACCATGCAGACATGACTGAGACAACTCTCCGGCTAATAACCAACAGCGGATCTGGATACCCATGTTGGCTCCCACATGTTCCACGATGATCTCATCGGAAGAACCACAATGTCGAGTATTCAATCCATCCCGTATTCAATTCCCTTTGTCTACCGGTATAGTACTTGCCCGAGATTCGATCGTCGGTATCCCGATACCTTGTTCAATCTCGTTACCGGCAAGTCTCTTTACTCGTTCCGTAACACATCATCCCGTGATCAACTCCTTGGCCACATTGTGCACATTATGATGATCTCCTACCGAGTGGGCCCAGAGATACCTCTCCGTCACACGGAGTGACAAATCCCAGTCTTGATTCGTGCCAACCCAACAGACACTTTCGGAGATACCCGTAGTGCACCTTTATAGCCACCCAGTTACGTTGTGACGTTTGGTACACCCAAAGCATTCGTACGGTATCCGGGAGTTGCACAATCTCATGGTCTAAGGAAATGATACTTGACATTGGAAAAGCTTTAGCATACGAACTACACGATCTTTGTGCTAGGCGTAGGATTGGGTCTTGTCCATCACATCATTCTCCTAATGATGTGATCCCGTTATCAACGACATCCAATGTCCATGGTCAGGAAACCGTTACCATCTATTGATCAATGAGCTAGTCAACTAGAGGCTTACTAGGGACATGGTGTTGTCTATGTACCCACACATGTATCTGAGTTTCCTATCAATACAATTATAGCATGGATACTAAACGATTATCATGAACAAGGAAATAATAATAATAACTAATTTATTATTGCCTCTAGAGCATATTTCCAACAAAATTACCCTTCTTCATTGGTCTTTCAAAATTACTTATGAGAATATTTCTTATAGATGCATCAATAATGAAGTCGCGACCAAATCTGAAAATAGGTAAATTACTCTCTATGCATACCTCTTCAAATATGTTGGGAGAATATGATGGTGGTGCTACTTGAAGAACATCTTGCTCCGTCTTTGGATGGCTCCCCAACACCTTTTCATCATCTTTTTCTTGATTCCGTGCATCATTTCTTTGAAGATCCATGTCAGCCGAACTTTGTTCGGCTACTTGTTCTTGTCGTTGAGGCTTGTCAATTTCTATGGCAGGGAACTCATAGGGTAGGAAGTAGGTTCCATTAACTTCGGAAAAATCAAATATGGTTGTTTTGCTATGCTTTCCATGCCCTTTCTCAATAATGCTTGCCTCTTTGGATTTTATGAACTCAGAATATATACTACTTGATTCGGCTTTTCTAATAATCGAATTTTCTTTGTTACCTGAATCAACAACTTTATCTTTTTGAATTTGCAAGGCTTCTCGCTTTCGTCTAATTTTAGCCCACATCTCAGCTTGGCAAGCTTTAAACTTTTTCATCTCAATTTCCATTCACTCATCATGAGATTGCCCCCCAATACTTTGAGACTCTTTCGGCAATGAGGTGCCGAAACTTTGCGATTGTTTAGGTGGTACACTGGATGGTACAGCACTGGGCGACTGCATCATTTGCACAACTCTAGCTTTTACAACAGCAAAATCATGAGGCTTCCCGCCTTCTATTAGTTCCTTGCGAATAGAGTTGCACAAATCCCAAGAGAATGTAAGCTTGTTCTTAATTACCCAGTCTGGATATGGTTGCCCCCCAATGAGATGTTGCCAAAATTCTGTAATTGTGTAGGGGGTACATGATATGCCACGGTAGTAGGTGAAGGCATTTGTGCTCTTGCAGGAGTTTCACTTATTCGGCCATGACCATGAAGGTGCGGAGCCGAATTATGGACATCAACAGTAGCATATGGTGCCAAAAAAATTAGTAGCATTAGGTGTAGCCTATTATGTTTGAGGGTAATTGGCCAAATAACTAGTAGTAACATGGCCAATTCCCCTATCCACCGGCACGTTTGGATTAACGTACTGCAAGTTATTTGCCGATGAATAAGAACTTGAAACACTTTGTTGCATACCATTGGAAGTTCCTACATAGGGTGTCTCAACTTGATTAACGGAACTCATCATGTTATTCATCGGCATATAAATTTGTGGGGTTGCCGATGCATGAGTCTTGGGATACATATGTTGCATGTTGCTAAAATTATATGAAGTAGAATCATGGATATTTTGTTGCATCGGCCCTTGCACATAATTAGATGCATGCTTGATAAAGCTAGGGCTAGCCGATACATTATGCTCATTAGATGATCTAGCAACAACATATGCATTATTTGCATCTACATATGTGAATTGGGTATTCACATTACCTTTGTAGATTGCAAACCCTAGATGACGATCTCTTCGTAGCAAGAACGGGCCGGAGACCGTTCAAAGCTTCTACCCTAGCGGAGTCGCCAAAAAGTGTGTTCGCACACGAACACGTCACAGTGTACCTACAACACCGAGGGTGATGCACCACCACTCACGTTGAAGGAGACCCAGCCGGAAGCGCGGTACGCAGGCAATCCGGCAGGTGCTTTTGAGGACCCGAAACCCCACACGCCTGGGAGGGACCCCGTTTGGACGCGTGGCGGCTATGGATTGCCCTAGGTCGACCTGATCGCCCCTAGGGCCTCTAGGTTCGCCGCCCTGCAATAAGAAGAACAGACGAAGAACGAGGAGACGAAGAACTAGGGTTAAGGAGAAAAGATAAAAGATAAAAGTGGTATATGATTTGATCGATTGTGTGTTGTTTAATCGGCCGTCACCCCTTAGGTATATAAGAGGCGGCTGGACTTCCCGTGCAAGGAAAGGCTTGGATTCACGTCCAAAACCCTAGCCAAATTTGGATTGGTTTTGTCCAAACTTTTCAAAATTGTTCGGTTTAAACTGGATGAACCTTGCGGGCCACGTTTGAGGTAGTAACCGACCACGGATGGAAACGAGCCCAAAAGCAATCTTGACGGCTTCGACGAGATGAACAACTTTCATGTTGAACGTTTTTTGATCAGAGGCCATCTCGAGGGAGTTTTCAGCTGTTTTCCGAAGTCTGCGGCAGAAAAATCCAAAACCGGGACAAACATCCCCGGAGTGTCAGGCCATCCTCGGAGAAATCCAAAACCCGGATGGTCATTCCCGGAGTGTCCGGCCACCCTGATGCAGCCACGCGTTTTCGGCTGTAACTTTTGCATACGAACTCCGATTGAGACGTTTCTTATATCAAAATCAACCGCTTCGACGAGACGCACAACTTTCGTGTTAAAACCTTTTCCATTTGCGGTCATCTTAATTGGGTTTCAGGCCATTCTTTAATCTGGTGTCAACATGAGCATCTCTGAGCTTGTCATAACTTTTGCATCCGAGCTCTATTTTAGGCCATCTTCATATCCATCTTGATCTTCTCGAAGAGAGCCATCTCATGGTGACTTTCAGTAATATGTTTGAATTAATATTGACATAGCTTCAAGCTACTCTTTATAATCGTGCCACTTTTGAGCGTCAACACCATCAGGAAGAGATCGCCTGCCCAGAGCAACTCCAGTGTTCCATCTCCTGATAAGAAGGTGCGAAAGATGAGGGACTCCCCCTTCCACAAGATGAGCGGCTCGGTTTCGCAGAGAGTTGTGAGTGATTCAACATCAACAGAAGAAGATGAGGCTCCTCCCCCCACCAACAGCTCTGCTCAGCCTGTTGCACCGAGAAGGTCAGCAAGGCTTAAGCAATCTACATCGATTGATTGACGATAATGTCTAGTTTATGCTATATCCTTTTAGCTAATTCTCAAATCCATCTACTTGTGACATTTGAGAATTGTGCGTCTGGATCACCATTTATATTTCTCAAATCCATTTACTTGCGACATTTGACTCGATGGTCACCTTAAAGCATAGATCATCCATCTAGTAACACTCCTGGTACTTCTTTTGTTCTCTGTGGCGCTCTTTTCTTCTCCCCATGAGTTGTCTGTGTGATACTAATAACATGTAAATATTTTGAGGAGTGAAATTAATGATGAAAAAGGGTTTCCCCTGCTTTATATTATAAAGCAACGACCCAAGCATCCAACAAGTCAGCACATAGTGCAATCAAGTCATAAAGTTGTGCTCGTGGCACAGCAAGACAAGCCCCAAACAAACAAAAAAAGACTAATCCGGCTTGGGAGGAGGAGGCGGTGGAGCAAAAGCCGAGGCCGAGGAACGAAGACCCGCAATGATGTTGTCGATGACGTCTCGGTCACGCCGCTTGCTAAGCGGTCTCCAAAGCTGTAAGAAGCCACACATTTTGTAGATTGCATCAGTCACACGGCATGGAATCACACGTTTGATGACAAGGTTATTACGACAACACCATAACGTTCAAGCTAGGGTACCCAGCGCCACCCAGATGGGTGGATGCCTAGGACCGGGTAGTCTAAGGACCTCCCCAAACAAGTCCGGGAGGTTGTTGTGGCACAAAGTACCACCAATCACTTCCTGGAAACAACTCCAGAGGAATTGTGCCGCCGGACATCGGAAGAAGATGTGGTTGCAGTCTTCCGGGACCAAACAAATGGGGCTTAGACCGTCCCAGGTCCATTGCGTTTCTAGACCTCCGTACCCGAGGGTAGGTGGCCCCAGACCCATTGCCAAAGAAATATGCGGATCTTCAAGGGGAGTTTGATTTCCCAAAGAACCGCGAGTTCTATCGGTCCCGGCGAAGGAACAATCGCCTGATAAAGGGACCTAGTTGAGAACCGTCCATTCGGTTCTAGGAGTGAAATTAAGAACAATGACGATGGAAGAAGCCAGCTGCTCCCGCACCTCGGAGGGCGACTCGCCGCCCACGCCGCTGTCGCCGGCGTCCCCGCAGTCGGAGCTCCTCCTCGCGGCTGCCCCATCCTCGGATGCATCGCCCACCACCCCCCTCTTCCTCCCCGCCCCCCGCGCTGGCTGCGGTGTTGCTGGGCTAACGCCGCTGAGGCCGCCGACGAGGCCGCCGGCCGGCCGATCGTGCGCCGGGAGCCCCCGGCTCATCTGGCGGTGAACGGCGTGGAGAGCGAGCAGCCACCTCGGCATGGCAGCTCGGGCCCTCTCTCGCTGTCGCACCGGCGCGATGCGGCGGTTCCCCGGCCGATGCCCGAAAAAAGGCCGCCTTGGGCTTCCCGACCGCTTTCCGCCACCGCGCTCCAGCGTGGGGTGTCACTGGATGGTTCGACCAAGGGAGTTCCCGCATCTCGTGGCGCTCTGTCGCCACCACTGCCATTGCCAACACGGCCGGAACCCCGCCGCGCCGTCCGGTCGCTGATCCGGCGTGCTCTCCGGTTCTCCCGCGCCGGTCTCCCTTCAGGCCATTCATCGCGACTTTCAGCTCCTCTGCCCTCTGCTTCTCGCCCCCCGACGCCCCTGGCTCGATCCCTCCTCGTCCCTGGCGCCGGCCGCACCGGCGGGAGGGGAAATCCTCGCAGCCACCTCCCTGCCTTGCTGGCTGGGCCGAACCCAGTTGGACCGGCCGAGGCCTGGGCCCGTCATGAGCCTGTGGGCCGCGCCTAGAACAAGCAGGCCCACCCTGCTCGGTGTCTCTTGTGGGCCGGCCATCCCGATGGGCCGATCAATATGGCCTCCTGCCGGCTTCCCCCGGCCGCCATCATCGCATCGGGATTGAGTGTTCACTTCAGAGACCCTAGTCTTCGCACCATCCTCCCTCCTCGCTGCCACCCTGCCCCACTCGCTCTGCGCGCCGTGTCCATCTATGCCCGCGCCATCTGAGCCCGTTCCCATGCCCCGCGAGTGGGATGACGAGGGGACCGACCCCAAGCGTCGCGCCGACGACCGCTAGGACGCCGCGCATCCTTTCCCCGACGCGGTGCGCCGTGAGGACGATCTTCGCTAGCAACTATCGGCGTGGGACGTCCGTTGATATCCGCTGTGCTCCGACCGCCGCTACCCACCGTGCCACTCGCCGGGTCGGGCTGACTGCCGGGGCCGCACCCGGTCCCGCTCGCCTACACCTTCTGCGGATTGGAGGAGCCAGCGCCGTTGTTCACCTTCTTCGCGGCATCGCCGGGAAGGCAGCCGATCCCCAGTCTGCGGCAGACGCTCGTGCTCTCCTCCATGCCCCCAACAGCAGCAGCAGCCAGCGCCCAATGCCGCCTCCCGCCGATACCAGCCCCCACGAGGCGAACCGACTTTCCCTCCCAACTCCAATGGGGCTGGCCGGGGCCGGCAGGGGGCAAAGAAGAAGAAGAAGAAGAGGGGACTTGGCTACGGTAATGGCGCAACTCCGGCCACGGGTCCGGCTCGTGACCCGCCGGCCACCACACCCGGTCCAGTTCGTCCCGAGAACCAGCCCAAGGACCTCCAAAAGTGCTTCAACTATGGCCTCTCCGGCCACTCTCAGGTTGCATGCACTCGCCCACAGTGCTGCTACCTATGCTCGGATCCGGGGCATCCTGCGTTCCTATGCCCGGACCGCCCAATGTCGGAGGAGTTGATGATGTACGGGCATGGGATTGAGGGCATGGGCTACTTCCATGTCAAGGTGCCTGACATCCCTCTGCCCTCGCCCTCGCTCCTGGCGATTGTCACCGTGCTGGGTGAGGGGGTGGCTTCTCCTAAGATGATCGAGGCTGAGCTCAACCACCTCTACCACTGCAGCTAGGATTGGCAGGTCACCATGTTGGACGGCAACCAGTTCTTGGTCGTGTTCCCCGATGCGGTGAGCCACGGCTATGGCACCCGCAGTGGCGACATCACCCTTGCTCTCAACAAGCTAGTGGTGTACATCTCGGTGCCTATCCTGGACCCCTTGGCGGTCACCGTGCTTGACACGTCATTGATTCTCATCGTCGACCTCCTCGACATCGTGCGCTCAGAGCGGGCCATTCGGAACATGTCTTGCATTCTCGGCAAGGTGGTCATGGTGGACGAGCTCTCTCTCCGCAAGAAGGAGGAGGTTCGTGTCAAGGTCAAGTCCCTTGACTCATCCAAGCTTTGTGCCAAGGTCCGGGTGTTCTTCAACGACTAGGGCTTCGACCTCAGGATCTCCCCCGAGTCACCCAACCACATCGGCCGCCCACGCATCCCTGATGACAGTTTCTTGGGGGCTGGCCCGACGGTGGCATGGGGGGCCGCCGCAGCGACCGGGACCTCCGCCACGGTTGCAACTCTGGCTCGGAGGAGGACGACGATGACTCCGAGGATAGACCACCCCGTGACCAATTTGCCGCTCCATCAGCTAGGGGTGGCACCAGGACCGGCCACTCCCACGCCTCGGCACCACCACCGCCCGTCGACGGCAGTGACGCGTCTAACGCGAGCCTCCAGGTCATCCCGGCGTCGTCCCCCCGCTCCCCTGACGTTGTCCCTCCTGGCATCCTCATGGCCTTCTCCGGCGTGGACGACTCGACCCCAGCACCCCAGCCCCCTGCCACAGCGGCCGCGACCTCTGAGTTGGTGGGGGCGGACTTGGACCGGCCTCCTGTGGCCCCTCTCGATGGGCCGGTCCTGCCGGACCTGGGGGACGCCGATTCCCTCCCAGGCGCCGACATGACCCCGACTCTGCTCACCTCCACCACGATCCAGATCGCTTCTACACCGGCTCTGCTCCTAGCCGCCTCGTGCACCGCGTCCGGCGAGGCGTCGGCAGTGGTGACCACTCCTATGGCCGCCTCCCCACTCCCTCCTCGGACTGCGGCCTACTCTAGGCGGGGTAGATCGACCTTGACTCCGGTGACGTGCTCGCACCGCAGTGCCAAGATTGAGGCTGCCAGACCAAAGGGTAGCCCAGCTCTGCCTATCCCCGAGCAGGCAAAGCTCCGAGCAGCTGCCCGGGACCTCGAGCCAGGTACTCCGCCCATCCTAGCTATCCTTGCTACTTGCTCGTTCTCTGCTCTTGAGTCGGCACCGTTAGGCCACCTTGCAAAGGTGGCAGCAGATTTGGCCATCGTTTTCAGGGGTGAAACTGGATCCCCGTTAGTCCAGATCGAAGCGATCCTTGCTCGAGAGATCCTCGATGGGCGCCTTGCCAAGAGCCATGCACGCCTTCAGGCCTCCGCCAGCACAGCTGCCGATGCCTCCGTGGGCACCCAGCCTTGTGCGGCGACTGGCCCGGCTGAGATCCGGGGATGCACTGGCTCTCGCACTTTAGCCCTCCGCACATAGAGCGCATCCTGAGTCTTGGGGTCAAGCAGCCCCCCGATGATCTCGTGATGCGGACCCTCTTCTAGAACATCCGCGGCTTCGGTCAAGATGGCCGGCGCCGGCAATTGATCGAATACATGTTTAACGAGCGAATAGACATTGTGGCCTTTCCAGAAACGATGTGCACCGAATTCTCACTCTCAGAACTCGAACATTTGAGCTCCGACCTTTTTGCTTGGCACTGGCTCCCTTTTAGTGGGAGCACAGGCCACTTGGGTGGCATCCTTCTACGTGTCAAGGATGCCAACTTTGAGGTAGGAAGCATGGACCACGGCTAGTTATTCGTCAGCATGGAGGTCTTTGAGCGGTCTCTCAACTAAAAGTGGGAGATCATTGCCGTCTATGGACCTGCAGATCATTGTCGCTCTGAGGCCTTCTGCTCGCTGAGCTCCGTGCAAAGGTCGCGGCTGCCCAGCTAGCGGTCGTGGTGGGCGGTGACTTTAACCTCATCCGGTCGGAGGAGGATAAGAGAAATAACTTGATCAACTTCCCCCGGATGCAAATGTTCAATGACTACATCGCAGACATGGGCCTCTGCGAGCTAGATAGAGTTGGTGCCAGGTTTACCTGGACCAATCACCACGCTGACCCGACCCAGTCGGTCCTTGACCGAGTCTTCGCATCACCTGAGTGGGACATTTGTTGCCCCCTAGCATCGCTTCAGGCGATTACTCGGATTGGCTGCGATCACGTCCCCCTCCTCCTCTCTTCTGAGAACGATCGCCCCCCAGCCCCCCCGCTTCCGCTTCGAAACCTTCTGGCTGAACCAGCCCAGGTTTCCCGCTGCGGTTGGTGCACGTTGGCGCGAGGTGCACGAAGCACCCCACCGCTCCCTCTCGGCCGTCGACTATTGGAATTTTTGTGCTAAGCACTCGCGATAATTCATCAAAGGTTGGGGTGCCAACTTGGGCCGCGACATCCGGGAGTGAAAGAAAGCTCTCCTAGAGGTCATCCAGTCCCTTGATCTACAGGCAGATGCCTCGGGCCTCTTGGCCAAGGAATGGATGCTTAGGTACGATTTGGAAGACCAGCTCATGGTTATCTACACGGATGAGGAGGCATAGTAGCGCCTAGGGGGTACGCAGAATTGGGTCCTCAAGGGGGATGCCAATACCGCTTATTTTCAGGCCATCGCCAATGGTCGGCACTCCATCCCGCTTCTTTGGGACGGAGAGACCCTTCTGCAGCAACCGGAGGCCATTCGGGCCCATGTAGATGGCTTTTACAGAGACCTATTCTCTGCCTCCTCTCGGGAGGGCTTACCCTTGCTCACGCTATATGGCCACCTCGCTGTTGTGTCTTGCTTGTGGATAACGTGACACTGACGGCTCCGTTCTTCAAGGCAGAAGTGTGGACGGCCATTAAGGGCATGAACCCGTCCTCGGCGCCTGGCCCCGATGGCCTTCCGGTCAAGTTCTTCCTGACCTTTTGGCAGGTCATCAAACCTGAGGTGATGGCCCTTTTTGAGGAGTTCTACGTAGGATCCATCGACCTGTCCAGGCTCAACTTTGGGATAATCACCCTCATCCCCAAAGTAACTGGCGCTTTAGATATCCGCCAATTCCGCCCGATCATGGTGATTAATGTCATCTTCCGTGTCCTTGCAAAGGGGTATGCCAATAGGGTGGCCCTAATAGCCGACCGGATCACTCACCCTGATCAGTCGGCCTTTATCTAGGGTCGCTATATCCTTGATGGAGTCCTAGTGTTTCACGAAGCACTCCACGAGGTGCACGCCAAACACCTCAAGGCGGTCTTCTTGAAACTTGACTTTCACAAGGCATATGACACGGTTAGTTGGGCTTTCCTTCGGGAATGCTTGCTCCAAAAGGGCTTCGACGACCGTTGGGTGACCCACGTGATGCAAATGGTCTCCTCGAGCCGGACTGCGGTCAACATCAATGGCGAGATTGGCCCATACTTCCCCACCTTCTGTGGGTGCGGCATGGCGATCCCTTCTTTCGGTTCCACTTCAACAAGGTTGTTGATGCCCTGGCAGCCATCTTAGACAGAGCTAAGGCTGCGGGGCATATCAAGGCCATAGTATCGCATCTTGTTGGAGGGAATGGGCTCTCCCTCCTCCAATATGCGGATGACACCATTATCATGGTAGAAGGCTCTGCTAGCAACATCACGAATTTGAAGTTTCCCCTGCTCTACTTTCAGCAGATGTCTGGACTCGAGATTAACTTCGAAAAGAGTGCGGTCATGGTCTTGGTCTACCCCCAAGACAAACGCAAGAGCATCACGGACCGACTTAACTGTCAGCTCGGGAGCTTCCCCATGACTTATTTGGGGATCCCCATTAGTGACACGCGGCTCACAGTGGCCGAGCTGCGCCCTACGGTGGGCAAGCTCCAACACCGCATCGAGCCTTGGCAGGGCAGTGGCTCTCTAAAGCAGCCCCGACTGTTCTCATTAACTCGTCCTTATCTAGCCTACTCCTATTCATTATGAGTTTCTACAGCCTGCCTGAGACTCTGCACTATGAGATTGCTAGAGTCCAGGTATGCTTCTTCTGGGTTGGCGAGGGCGATAAGCAGAAGTACCACATGGTTCGGTGGACTGAGATATGTAAGCCTCGTGATTAGGGTGGCCTCGGGATCATGTCCTCCAAATGCATGAACATTGCTCTACTGACTAGGTTGCTCTGGTGGATTGCGAACGGAGAAGGTGGCTTGTGGCTCCACATCATCCAGCAGAAATACCTCTGTGGCCAGCCACTCGCCTTCTGTCAGCGGTCCGGAGGCTCCCAATTCTGGCAAACCATCATACAGCTCCTCCCAGTCCTCCGCATAGGGGCTTCGATTGTGGTTGGATCTGGTACCGCCACGCTGTTTTGGTTCGATCATTGGGCTGGGGACGCACCCTTCGCGGCTCGCTTTCCTAGCTTGTTCTCCATTTCGGTAGAGCCACGGACACGTGTCGCGATGGCCCTTATTGACTTAGGGCAACACGCGTTCCGGCGACCTTTCGGACCTGCGGAGACCGCCGGTTGGCATGACTTGCTTGACTGCATCCCACTGCACGAGCATGATCTAGATATGGGAGATGATCGCACCAGGTGGCGACTAGAGCCATCTGGCCAATTCTCCACTAAATCCCTCTACTAGGCGATCATCCCCTCCCTCGGACCCGAGGCTCTCACCACGATCTGGGAGATCTGGCTCCCATCAAAGATTAGAATATTCTTGTGGCAATGGATCCGCGGCCGCCTTCTGCCCGACGTGGAGGTCTAGAAGCGCAACGGCCCTAGTGACGGGCGTTGCCCGCTATAAGTGGGCCCGAAGAGGATTCGAACCATATCTTCCTCACTTGTGTGTCCGCGCAGTTCCTATGGAGCTGTTTCCGTGAAATAGTGGTTGGCAGTTGGGACCACAACAACTTCCCCGCTCTCTTCGCCGAACTTCATGCATTTCCACCCTCGTCTCGCCACATTAGGTGGCTGACCATCAGTGTGCTAGCCTAGACATTGTGGACTGTTAGGAATACGCTCGTGATTCAGCGTATACCTCTTCGTCGCGCTACTAACGCTCTGTTCAAATGGTCTTGTTACTTGCAGCTTTGGTGGCCGCTTAGCAGTCCCAGGGAGAGAGACTTCATCACCTCCATCATCACCCAGCTTCACACGATGGCTCGCCGGATGGCTCCGCTGCTTCACCCACCACCACCGGAGCCGGGTTAGATCTTCCACGCATCATTGCCACCGTTTGCATTGTGCATGGTTGTGTGTCTGTGTGTTGGGCTTGTTGTGTTGTGCCCACAGCTGAACCCGTCTGTTGTGTGTGTGCTTGTTTGTTAGATCTTGCCTGCGGTGGCGTTGTGTGTGTGTGTGTGTGTGTGTGTGTATGTGCGTGTGTGTGTGTGTGTTCGCGGGTGGTACTTTGTTGAATTTGTGCTTGGTGATTGCTTTATTTATAAAGCGGGTCGAAAGCCTTTTCCGATAAATATTTTGAGCACAATATTGTGGCAAGCATGTTTTCCCACCCCTTGAGGCCATTCGAGCCATATATACTAGGCTTGAAACATTTAAAATGCACCATGCAGTTGATCACGGCTGGTCTTCAGCACAGGTTCGTGTTTTCGCACGACAAGCCCAATAGGAGTATATGGCTCGCCCATCGTGTCACAACTCGAAGTATTTTACTCAATCCATCCGAAATTACTTGTTGCAGAAATTCGAGACAGTGGGAGTATTATGCTAAAAAGATTCTGAATTTCAACACTCAAGTTGTCAAATTTACATACAAGTAGCAGAATGAAACACAAGCACCATAGAAAACCAAGCATAACTATTGAGGGTACTAAAACCGCAGGCTGCTTGTATCTCAGGCCTCGATGCCTTGTGGATGATGAATCATCACTGCTGGTTCTGCCCCCACCTGGCGTAGTAGGTCTCATCATTTTAACTAGGCATGTGATGCTCTCTGCGGCAGGCGCGGATTCTCAACCTTGCCATGGGCAAGGTAGAGAGCTATAGTACCCTGCCTTTGCCCCACAGCCGTTGGATCAGAGATCAGAGGGGGGCGGTCCAGATCTGGTGAAACGCTGTAGCACACGCACTGTTCATGGGTACTGTTTGTCGGGCATTATTTGAATACTGTTCACGCTACTGTAGCACGGGTACTGTTCCATCAAATTTGGTCGGTCTGTTTGCGGTCCAACGGACGAAAGAGGGGGAAAGGCAGGATTACTGTACCTCTCTACCTTGCGCGTAGCAAGGTAGAGAATCGGCAGCCCTCTGCGGCATAGGCTCCACCCTCCTCTGCCTTTCTGGAGATCTCTGAACAATCTTCCCATCCAAAAATAGCTCAGCTGCACATCCGAAGCCAAATAGCATAATAAAATCACTATCTCAAACACAAGCACCAAAGGCTCCATCTTTAGTACAGCCATACAAGTATTACATCAGCGAGCTTATAAAGCAAGGCATAAGTGAATGGAGGATTTATTGTTTTTAATTCTGTTACTGGTAAAAGAACAAATTAACAGACTGTTACTTGCAGAAACCAACCAGGGCCGTCGTAGCAACGTGCCGTGCTCCGGAGTCCACTGCCGAGCTCCAGGAGCTAAGGCGAGAGCATGCGCGGCACCTCACCATGCTGCCGGTCGACGTTGCCGATGAGAGTAACATAGAGTTAATGGATGATAATATCTCCTGCTGGTTTCCCCTCACAAATTTCCAAGGTGATAGTGATACTGATACCACGAGTTGATCAAACCTTTTTGTTGTTCCATGGTAAGCCGCGGCAGCCGCAATTGTGGAGACACACGGGTCTCTCGACCTACTGATAAATGCTGCCGGCATACTTTCGATCCCAAATGTTATACAAGTAGCAAAATGAACCATACAAAACCAAGCATAACTATTAGACATAGCAACGAGGTTGCACTACATTGGGTGGTGCGTTTGAGGGTGGGGGCGCCTAGGCTGACTGGCCGGGACTCTCTCAACGGCTGGCCGGGTCAGACGGAGCCTCAGGTTGATACCGCCGTGCAAGAGTGAATAGTAAAAAAACTACCACATTACAAGGTATCGTTTCAAAAAACTACCACTTTTTTTTTAATTTTTCAAAATACTACCATAAAATTGGTGAGCTGTTCCAAAAAATCCAAGCAGCCGAATGGTTACAGTTTAAGTGTGTTTATGACACGTGGGGCCCGGCTGTCAGGGTTTTGTCAGCCAGAGGCTGACGGCGCGCGGGCGGACGGCCATTAGGGTGAACGAGTAGTCCCGACCAGGTGCTTATCCAATCTGCCTTCCTCTCGCTCACCCACTCCCACTCTCTCCCCCTCGCTCTGTTCTCCCCTGCCCGAGAGCTCGCCATCGTCACCGACCACCTCCCTTACTCGTCGTCGACCAGGATGCCTTCTTGGAATGATGAGGATGAGAACTCCGACTCCAACGATGACAACATGGGGGGCAACCTGATGGATATGGGGTACTTTGTAAGCCTCATCCTCCTCCCTCTGTCATTATTTAGGGTTGCAATTAGGGTTCGATCGATTTGGGAATTAGGGTTGATGATCTGCACAGATGTATGGATGGATTTCTTTGGTTTAGCCAGTGCTTGATGGATTTGTTGGATGCATTGGTTGTCTGTCTTACCTTGTACTGCATGTAGGACACACCTGACATCATCCCTGAGCCACTATGGTGTGGTGCTCCCATGGAGGAAGTTGCAAAGTGCACTCTGCACCAGATGAAGCCTAGGAAGTGTGTTGCTTTTGAAGGTGCTAACACTAGGAGGAGGTTCTATGGATGCCCTGTTCAGGTCAGTAATGTAGTAAATCAGTAGCTCATTGTTAGCTGAAGTGAATGTTCTTATTTACAGAGAGTGTTTTTCTACTTGATATATGAAGTCAGTGATTTATTTATGCTTTGTGGTTATCAGTTATACTTGGTGGATTCAGTTATGCCGGATGGATTCAGTTATTGTGTAGTGGTTTGAAGTTTGCGGGAGGTCAGTGATTCAATTATGCTAAGTGTTGGTTTCTGTTTGCATTAAGTAGATAGCAGAAATGCTCCGTCTTTGTAGCTAGAGTGCAGAAATGCTCTGTCTTTGTAGCTAGAGTGTAGAAATGCTATCTATCTCTATTTCAAAATAGTTGGCACTGGATCGAGTTATAAATGTATATATATCCTCTGGATATTAACTGTATTGAATTGCATAGATTTCTGAATTTGTACATCTCCTCCTTGTATATTAACTTTGTTTTAACTAAATTTAGTATTGAATTTATGCATTTTCTTAAGTACGTGTTGTCTGATCAAACTTAAATTATATCTGAATTTATAACTATTTTTTGATTGAACAGGGAGGTGTGAACGGTTGTGTAGTTCAGTGGGTTGATCATGTCCTCCTGGTGTACTTAAGAACTGCTTCATCAAGCTGTGGGAAATGTTCCATGAGCAAAACCTTGGCAGGATTCAAGACAAGCATGCATATGAGGATGAGGTTGCCAAGTTGAAGGAGTAAGATAACATCTGTACCGGGTATCATAAAATCGTTGATGATTTTAGCAAGATGTTTGACTGACAGGATGGTGTTGGCAAGATTGACTACCAGAAAGCAATGGATGCTGAGAAATTTGAGAAGCAGAAAGAAGAGCTAGAGATGGAGATGGAGATGGAGAAGCTTAGGCTTGCAAAGGAGCAGAGGTGTATCCTTCAGGCCCAGGCAGACATAATTCACAATACTAGGAAGGCTATGAAAGAGATCAAGGTGGACAAGGATCTTCCTGCACAAGAGAAGAAAGAGTTGGAGAAAGTTGTAGCTGATCTGCTCAATGCTGGCCATGGGAGCAAGGAAAAACTTGAGCAAAGCAAGGCCATACTAGAGTCATGAAGATCAGACTACGATTAACAAGTAAGTAAGTTGGCCTACTATATATAACAGGCCTTGCAAGTTGATGGTGGTAGTTGTATATTTTGTGCAGCACTATATGAACTGCTTAAGTTATGGTAACTGGAGTGAAGGGAGGTGCCAATGTTTAAGTTATGGTTATGTTAAATGATGTAGTGTTCAGAACCTATCATAAGTAATGCAGTGAGGAACTGTTTTATTAGTTATATAGTTGTTTTGTTGTTGTGAATAAGTGTTGTTGTGCCCTTTTGCTATTATATTTGATAGTTGGGCTAAATGTCCCACTTATCCAATCTGGGCCTGGAACTGGGCTGTTATCCATGTTGGGAAATGTTGCATGGAAAACAAAGAATTTTCTATGCACACGCAATAATCTATCCATGGAGATGCATAGCAACGAGGGGGAGAGTGTGCCTACGTACCCTCGTAGACCGTAAGCGGAAGCTTTCACAAAGCGGTTGATGTAGTCGAACTTCCTTCGCGCTCCACCGATCGAGTACAGAACGTACGACACCTCCGAGTTTTGCACACGTTCAGCTCGGTGACGTCCATCGCCTTCTTGATCCAGCAAGTTGTCGAGGTAGTAGATGAGTTCCGTCAGCAGACAGCATGGTGATGGTGATGGTGCAGTGAACCACGCAGGGCTTTGCCTAAGCACTATGAAGATATGACTGTGGGAGTAAACACTGGAGGGGGCACCGCACACGGCTAACAGTTGTCAGGGGTGTGCTAGCCCCCCCCCCACACATATATATAGGTGGGAGGGAGAGGGGAGAGGCCAGGAGGCGCCCCAAGTAGGATCCAATCCTATGGCCGGCCGCCCCCTTCCTTATTTACTGGAGGAGGAAGGAAAGAGGAGGGAGGAGGGAAGGAAGGGGGAGGCCGAATCCCCCCCTTTCCTTCTCTCTTCCCCTCTTTCCTTCTCCTCTGGTTCGGCCCATATGGGGGGCGCACCAGCCCCTGGTGGCTGGTGCGTTTCCCCTCTTGGCCCGTTAGGCCCATATCTTTTGCCACGGGTGTCCAGAACCCTATCCAGTGACCTGATATGTACCCGGTACCCTCTGGAACACTTCCGATGTCCGAATAGTATCGTCCTATATATCAATATTTACCTATCAACCATTTCGAGACTCCTCGTCATATCTGTGATCTCATCCAGGACTCCGAACAACATTCAGTAACCAAATCACATAACTCATATAATACAATATTGTCATCGAATGTTAAGCGTGCGCTCCCAACGGGTTCAAGAACTATGTAGACATGACCGACACACCTCTCTGGTCAATAATCAATAGCGGAACCTGGATGCCCATATTGGCTCCTACATATTCTGCGAAGATCTTTATCGGTCGAACCGTTATGACAACATACGTTATTCCCTTTGTCTGTCGGTATGTTACTTGCCCGAGATTCAATTGCCGGTATCTTCATACCTAGTTCAATCTCGTTACCGGCAAGTCTCTTTACTTGTTTCGTAATACATCACCTTGTGAATAACTCCTTAGTCATTTGCTTGCAAGCTTATGATGTGTATTACCGAGAGGGCCCAGAGATACCTCTCCGATACTCGGAGTGACAAATCCTAATCTAGATCTATGCTAACTTAACAAACACCTTCGGAGATATGTGTAGAGCATGTTTACAATCACCCAGATACGTTGTGACGTTTGATAGCACTCAAGGTATTCCTCCGGTATCCGAGAGTTGCATAATCTCATAGTCGAAGGAATATTTATTTGACATGAAGAAAGCAGGTTCAATAAACTGAACGATCAATATGCTAAGCTAGCGGATGGGTCTTGTCCATCATATCATTCTCCTAATGATGTGATCCCGTTATCAAATAACAACACATGTCCATGGTTAGGAAACCTTAACCATCTTTGATTAACGAGCTAGTCTAGTAGAGGATCACTAGGGACATGGTATTTGTTTATTTATTCACACATGTATTTAGGTTTCCTATCAATACAATTCTAGCATGAATAATAAACATTTATCATGAATAAGGAAATATAAAATAACAACTTTATTATTACCACTAGGGCATATTTCCTTCAGTCTCCCACTTGCACTAGAGTTAATAATCTAGTTCACATCACCATGTGATTTAACACCCATAGTTCACATCGCCATGTGACCAACACCCATAGAGTTTACTAGAGTCAATAATCTAGTTCACATCGCCATGTGATTAACACCCAAAGAGTACTAAGTGTGATCATGTTTTTCTTGTGAGAGAAGTTTAGTCAACGGGTCTGTCATATTTAGATCCGTATATATTTTGCAAATTTCTATGTCTACAATGCTCTGCATGGAGCTACTCTAGCTAATTGCTCCCACTTTCAATATGTATCCAGATCGAGACTCAAAGTCATCCAGATCGGTGTCAAATCTTGCATCGATGTAACTCTTTTTAACGAACTCTTTATCACCTCCATAACCGAGAAACATTTCCTTAGTCCTCTTTGAGGTACCTAATGATAATTTGTGACCGCTGTCCAGTGATCTACTCCTGGATCACTATCGTACCCCCTTGCCAAACTCATGGCAAAGCACACAGTAGGTCTTGGTACACAGCATGGCATACTTTATAGAACCTATGGCCGAGGCATAGGGAATGACTTTCATTCTCTCTCTATCTTCTGTCGTGGTCGGGCTTTGAGTGTTACTCAACTTCACACCTTGCAATGCAGGCTAGAACTCCTTCTTTAACTGATCCATTTTGAACTCCTTCAAAATCTTGTCAAGGTATGTACTCATTGAAAATCTTATCAAGCGTCTTGATCTATCTCTATAGATCTTGATGCCTAATATCTAAGCAGCTTCACCGAGGTCTTTCATTGAAAAATTATTATTCAAATATCATTCTATGCTTTTCAGAAATTCTATATCATTTCCAATCAACAATATGTCACCCACATATAATATCAGAAATGCTACAGAGCTCCCACTCACTTTCTTGTAAATACAGGCTTCACCATTAGTCTGTATAAAACCACATGCTTTGATCACTTCATCAAAGTTTATATTCCAACTCCGAGATGCTTGCACTAGTCCATAGATGGATCGCTGGAGCTTGCACACTTTGTTAGCACCTTTAGGATCGACAAAACCTTTTGGTTGCATCATATAGAACTCTTCTTTAAGAAATCCATTAAGGAATGCAGTTTTGATGTCCATTTGCAAGATTTCATAATCATAAAATGTGGCAATTGCTAACATGATTCAGACGGACTTTAGCATCGCTACGGGTGAGAAAGTCTCATCGTAGTCAACCCCTTGAACTTGTCGAAAACATTTTCGACAAGTCGAGCTTTGTAGACAGTAACATTACCATCAGCGTCAGTCTTCTTCTTGAAGATACATTTATTCTCTATGGCTTGCCGATCATCGGGAACCTCCACCAAAGTCCATACTTTGTTCTCATACATGGATCCTATCTAAGATTTCATGGCCTCAAGCCATTTGTCGGAATCTGGGCTCATCATAGCTTCTTCATAATTCATAGGTTCGCCTTGGTCTAATAACATGACTTCCAGGACAGGATTACCATACCACTCTGGTGCGGATCATGCTCTGGTTGACCTACGAGGTTTAGTAGCAACTTGATCTAAAGTTTCATGATCATTATCATTTGCCTCCTCTCTAGTTGGTGTAGGCATCACGGGAACGGATTTCTCTGATGTGCTACTTTCCAATTTGAGAGAAGGTACAACTACCTCATAAAGTTCTACTTTCCTCCCACTCACTTCTTTCAAGAGAAACTCCTTCTCTAGAAAGGATCCATTCTTAGCAACACAGATCTTGCCTTCGGATCCGTGGTAGAAGGTGTACCCAATTGTTTTCTTAGGGTATCCTATGAAGACGCACTTCCCCGATTTGGGTTCGAGCTTATCAGGCTGAAGCCTTTTGACATAAGTGTCACAACCCCAAACTTTAAGAAATGACAACTTAGGTTTCTTGCCAAACCATAGTTCATATGGTGTCGTCTCAACGGATTTAGATGGTGCCCTATTTAACATGAATGGAGTTGTTTCTAATGCATAACCCCAAAACGATAGTGGTAAATCAGTAAGAGACATCATAGATCGCACCATATCTAATAAAGTACAGCTACGACTTTCGGACACACCATTATACTGTGGTGTTCCAGGTGGCGTGATTTGTGAAACTATTTCACATTGTCTTAAATGAAGGCAAAACTCGTAACTCAAATATTCGCCTCCACGATCAGATCGTAGAAACTTTATTTTCTTATTATGATGATTCTTCACTTCATTCTGAAATTCTTTGAACTTTTCAAATGTTTCAGACTTGTGTTTCATTAAGTAGGTATACCCATGCTCAAATCATCTGCGAAGGTAAGAAATTAATGATACCCGCCGCGTGCCTCAACACTCATTGGACCGCATACATCAGTATGTATTATTTCCAATAAGTCATTGGCTCGCTCCATTTTTCCGGAGAACAGAGTTTTAGTCATCTTGCCCATGAGGTGTGGTTCAGAAGTATCAAATGATTCATAATCAAGTGATTCCAAATCCCATCTACATGGAGTTTCTTCATGCGCTTTACACCAATATGACCTAAACGGCAGTTCCACAAGTATGTTGCACTATCATTATCAACTTTGCATCTTTTGGCATCAATATTATGAATATGTGTATTAGTACGATCGAGATTCAATAAACCATTCACATTGGGTGTATGACCATAGAATGTTCTATTCATGTAAACAGAATAACAATTATTCTCTAACTTAAATGAATAACTGTGTTGCAATAAACATGATCAAATCATATTCATGGTCAACGCAAAAACCAAATAACATATATTTGGGTTCAAAACTAATACCGAAGGTAGAGGGAGTGTGCGCTGGTGATTGTATCAATCTTGGAATCATTTCCAACACACATTGTCACATCTCCCTTAACTAGTCTCTATTTATTCTGCAACTCCTGTTCGAGTTACTAATCTTAGCAACTGAAGCGGTATCAAATACCCAGGGGCTACTATTAATACTAGTAAGGTACACATCAATAACATGTATATCAAATATACCTTTGTTCAGTTTGACATCCTTCTTATCCGCCAAGTATTTGGGGTAGTTCCATTTTCAGTGACCATTTTCTTTGTAGTAGAGGCGCTCAGTTTCAGGCTTGGGTCCAGCTTTGGGCTTCTTTATGGGAGCGTTAACTTGCTTGACATTCTTCTTGAAGTTCCCTCTCTTTCCTTGGCCCTTTTTCTTGAAACTAGTGGTCTTTTTACCATCAACACTTGATGCTCTTTCTTGATTTTTACCATTGCCGATTTCAGCATCGCGAAGAGCTCGGGAATCATTTTTGTCATCCCTTGCATATTATAGTTCATCACGAAGTTCTAGTAGCTTGGTGATAGTGACTAGAGAACTTTGTCAATCACTATCTTATCTGGAAGAATAACTCCCACTTGATTGAAGCGATTGTAGTTCCCAGACATTCTGAGCACATGCTCACTGGTTGAGCTATTCTCCTCCGTCTTGCAGGAAAAGTACTTGTTAGAGGTCTCATACCTCTTGACACCGGCATGACTCTGAAATACCAATTTTAGCTCTTGGAACATCTCATATGCTCCGTGCTGTTCAAAACGTTTTTGAAGTCCCGGTTCTAAGCAGTAAAGCATGGCGCACTAAACTATTAAGTAGTCATCATATCGAGCTTGCCAAACGTTCATAACGTCTGCATCTGCTCTTGCAATAGTTCTGTCACCTAGCAGTGCATCAAGGACATAATTCTTCCGTGCAGCAATGAGGATAATCCTCAGATCATGGACCCAGGGTGCATCATTGCTACTATCATCTTTTAACTTCTTTTTATTTAGGAACATATCAAAAATAAGGGAGCTATATCGTGAGCTATTGATCTACAACATATATTTGCAAATACTATCAGGACTAAGTTCATGATAAATTAAGTTCAGTTAATCAAATTACTAATGAACTCCCACTTAAATGAACATCCCTCAAGTTGTCTAACTGATACATGATCCATCAACTAACCCATTTCCGATCATCACGTGAGATGGGGTAGTCATCAATGGTGAACATCTCTATGTTGATCATATCTACTATATGACTCATGTTAGACCTTTCGGTCTCCAGTGTTCCGAGGCCATGTCTGTACATGCTAGACTCGTCAAGTTTAACCCAAGTATTTCGCATGTGTAAACCTATCTTACACCCATTGTATGTGAACGTAGAGTCTATCACACCCGATCATCACATGGTGTCTCAAAACGACGAACTCTCGCAATGGTGCATACTCAGGGAGAACACTTTTACCTTGAAATTTAGTGAAGGGATCATCTTATAATGCTACCGTCCTTCTAAGCAAAATAAGATGCATATACGATAAACATCACATGCAATCAAAATATGTGACATGATATGGCCATCATCATCTTGTGCTTTTGATCTCCATCTTCAAACCATCATCATGATCTCCATCATCACCGGCTCGACACCTTGATCTCCATTGTTGCCTCGTGGTCGTCTCGCCAACTATTGCTTCAACAACTATGGCTAACGCATAGTGATAAAGTAAAGCAATTACATGTTGTTTGCATTTCATACAATAAAGAGACAACCATAAGGCTCATGCCGGTTGTCGATAACTTACAAAACATGATCATCTCATACAACAATGTATACCACATCATGTCTTGACCATATCACATCACAACATACCCTGCAAAAACAAGTTAGACGACCTCTACTTTGTTGTTGCAAGTTTTACGTGGCTGCTACGGGCTTCTAGACAGAACCGTTTTTACACGCATAAAACCACAACGGTGTTTCATCAACTTTGCTGTTTTAACCTTCTTCAAGGACCGGCTGCAATCAAATTCAATTCAACTAAAGTAGGAGAAATAGACACCCGCTAGCCACCTTTATGCAAAACTAGTAGCATATCTGTCAGTGGAACCGGTCTCATGTGCGTGGACATGTAAGGTGGTCCGGGCCGCTTCATCCCACAATACTGCTGAATCAAAATAATACGTTGGTGTTAACCAGTATGACTATCACTGCTGATGTCTACTACACAAATTTCTTCTTGTAGACACGTGTTGGGCCTCCAAGTGCAGAGTTTTGTAGGACAGTAGCAATTTTCCCTCAAGTGGATAACCTAAGGTTTATCAATCTGTGGGAGGCTATGATGAAGATAGTCTCTCTCAAACAACCACTACTAGGGAAAACCTTATACACAGAATGTTACCAGTAGCGCTTGTTAAAATGAGGCGCTACTGCTACTTAGCAGTAGCGCGTTTAGTAGAACCGCGCTACAGTTAGCAGCTTAGCAGTAGCGCTGTCCTTGCAGAAAGCGCTACTACTATAATTGCCACACCATTCCCGGCGTGCTAGGTATAGTAGTAGCGCCCTTCTACGGACGGTGCTACTACTATGGATTTTAGCAGCAGCGCGTTTTTCCTTCCCACGCTACAGTTAAAGCTATTTTCACCTAACCCCCCGCGCGGCCTGATTCCCTCTCCTCTGCTTCCTCCCCCAATTCCCGACCCCGCCTCACCACC
>NC_057807.1:71977487-71988329 GCF_018294505.1 Triticum aestivum
GCCGCCGTCTCCCCCGACCCCGCCTCGCCGCCGTCTCCCCCGACCCCACCTCGCCGCGCCTCGGTGCCGCCGTCTCCCGCGACCCCATCTCTCTCCCCGCCCTCTGTAAGCACTCTCCCCTTTCGATCCCTCTCTCCCCTTCCGATCCCTCTTCTCTGCTTAGTATGAACCCTAGGTATTTAGTGCTAGTTAGTATGAACCCTAGGCTATTTTTAGTGCTAGTTAGTTAATTACTTAGATGGTAATTAGGGCAGTAGTTCCTAGGTACTAATTAGTTAGTAAGAATTAGGTACTAATTAGGTACTAGAATATTTTTATTTATAGTAAGTTTATTTTTAGTAAGAACTAGTTGAATTAATAGAACTAGTTAGTAAGAACTTGTTTCTATTTTTTAGTTAAAGCAATTTTTCCCGCCTCGACGTGGATGATGCCTATCCCGCATCCTCGTCGTCGAGTCGGTGGAGGACGACACCTGCTTAACCAGATCGGCCATGTCCGGGACTGGGCTCCGCCGGGGTGGTACTGGGAGGCGCTACCTACCGGGGGGCGCAGGTTGGTGAGGAGCCAGCCTGTCGTTGACCCGAACCTTCTTTGGTGGCGGTCGCGTGGGCCAGTGACGATCCAGAGGCTCGAGGACTCCGCGGAGGTGGTGCGTCACCGTGTCAGTGAGGAGGACGCGCACGTTCGTCGCTACTTGTTTGCGTTGGAGCACAGGCCGTTCTCCAATACCTGGCAGGTTCTCCGGGGATCTCACTGGAGCTATGATCCCGTGATGGTGCCTTCTCTGTGGGTGTCCACCGCCCGCGCCGATACCCGTTGTGTGCTAGAGTTTTAGTTGTATTAGTGATGTTATATGTATGACACTATTCGTGATGTATTAGTGATAATATTCGACGATGTACTGATGCATGAGATGATCTACTTTTGCTTATTGAATGCATGCTAATTTGAGTCCTATAAGATATTTTGAAATGTATATCTTGTGTTGCTCAATATCCAAGTGGCCGGTCATGTTTGCAGGTTTTATACCTTCGAGTGGCCTATGTTTTGCCGGAGTGTTGATTCATTTCCGTTCCGGAAAATTTCAGGCGCTCGATATGTCCTATTTTAGCAAAGGTCATGCCGGATTTTTCCGTGAATTTTGGCATGACTTGTGCTAGAATATGTAGGAAATACCGAGTGCCCCGGATTTGTGTGTTGAGTATCTTGGTAGTTGTCTTTGATCGATTTTCAATTAATGTTTTAACTATGAACATAGGAAATGTCTGACGACGAGAAGGATTTCGGTATTTGCAAATACTGCGAAGACGAGCGCGGCCTGTGCGACGGAATCTTCCTAGATGATGATAGGCGCTTCAGCATCAAGCTGGACTAGAACTTCAAAGTGGATACAGTAAGTCACAACGACAAGTCTTTTTTCGTAATTAAGCATGACATCTGCTTCATTTGCTTCAACTTATATTTTTTACTATTCTACTAGCGTATCCCCTGCCATGCAAGAGTTTTTGTATTGGATAAGATAGGTTTCAGTCATAGTATGGAGGAAAAGAAAGTTTACTTGAAGACCGAGCATGGTTATATTTTCCATGCGAAGTTATACAATTCAGACGACTACACCTATTTTGGATGCAAAACATGGCGAGCACTATGCAAGACTTATGCATTTGAGCCTGATATGGTTATCACCTTTGATATTCGTCCGGAAGATGATATTGAAGGTAATACCGACATCTGGGTCAATGTGCAAATGCCTCCAGTTATACCATTATGTAAGTTTCTCAACCATATTTATGTCTTTGATATTGTTTATTCAAAAATAGTTGACAACTAATTTGTATTGTCAGCTTATTTCCGTGCAAGCACACATGTCCAGCGCTTGGTAGACAGGACCGTATACTGTCCTGGGGCTGAACTCAACTGCGAGGAGCTCAGTCATTATGTTTCATGGCTTGAGGATCTTGATACTGTCAAGACAAATTTTCTTCCTGCATTTAGAAATCTTAGTACTAAAAATGTGCGACCAATAGTGTTCGTAATGAACTACGGTCACATCCATTTAGGAAGGATGGTAAGATTTTTACTTTTTATCCTCATTGCATCTTTTCCATACATTATTTTTGAAGCTAAACTTCATTGCTAAGTATGTTACCATACGATGTTCTTCAACAGGGACTCCCGATGAATGTTGTGCCTTATGGGATCGAGACTAAAGGTATCATGAGTATTATCAACTTACGGCCAAGATATCCTACAGATTACTTTAGTGCATTCAAGATTAGCGACGGATGCTTAATAGTGCAAGACTGGACCAAATATGTGTTGGGGGAGCGCAGAGAAGTACTAGGGAGCAGCAACCAGAGGCGCCTTCCACGATTAGGAGACAGGTTCATCTGCATGCTCCAACTTGATCAAGGAGGAGAGCTACACATGTTTTATGTTCTTTTACCTAAGAGAGAGCAGCAGGAGTGAGTAACAGGAGTGAGTAGCTGGCTAGAAATGAGTTTCAGGATGATGATGTGCTACACTATTACTATGATGATAAAATAGCTAGTGTTGGTGGTAATGACTATGATGATTATTATTTGCTAGTGTTAGTGGGGATTAAATAAATAATGTTGGTGGTAATGACCATGATGATGATTAAATATCTTGTGCTGGCGGATTAGATTCAAGTGGAGGCAACATGTGGTGCACATCGAAAGTACTACTAATCCAAAGTAGATCAAGTTTGGATTAGTAGTATACTTTTGACATGCACCACATATTGCCTCCACTTGAACCTAATCCACCTTCATTTAATACACTGTTATGGACATAATGATGTAAACCTCATAACAGCTGGTATCATACCAATATTTTTATGATGGCGCATAAATACACTAAAAATAAAAAAATAAAAAAAAATACTAGTAGCGATGGAAAGGAAACACGCTGCAAGTAGATAACTTAGCAGTAGCGCGGTACTGAACAAGCGCTGCAGCTATTTGTACTAGCAGTAGCGCGTGGCGGCACGCGTTACTGCTAAGCAATAGCTGTAGCGCCTTATTAGTAGCGCGGCCTCCCGCGCTACTAGTAGGCACAAAACATGCGCTACTGCTAGGGTTTTCCCTAGTAGTGAACCCTACAATCAAATACAAGAAATCTCTTGTGTCCCCAACACACCCAATACAATGGCAATTTGTATACGTGCACTAGTTCGACAAAGAGATGGTGATAAAAGTGTAATATGGATGGTAGAAATATAATTTTATAATCTGAATAACTAAAAACAACAAGGCACCGAACGATAAAAGTGAGCACAAACGGTATTGCAATGCTTGAAAATGAGGACTTGGGTCCGTACTTTCGCTAGTGCAATCTCTCAACAATGCTAATATAATTGGATCATATAACCATCCCTCAACGTGCGATGAAAAATCACTCCAAAGTTCCTATCTAGCGGAGAACATAAGAAGAAATTGTTTGTAGCTATTCTTTCCGATCGATCTATCCAAGAGTTCATACTAAAATAACACCAAGTTATTCTTTCTGATCGATCCATCAAGGGTTCGTACTAAAATAACACCAAGTTATTCGTTCCGATCGATCTATCAAGAGTTCGTACTCAAATAACACCAAAGGAAATTCAGATTCATAATACTCAATCCAACACAAAGAACCTCAAAGAGTGCCCCAAGATTTGTACCGGAGAAACAAAAGACGAGAACGTGCATCAGCCCCTATATATGCATAGATTACTCCAATGTCACCTTGGGAATCCGCGAGTTGATTGCCAAAACACATATCAAATGAATCAATATGATACCCCATTGTCACGACGAGTATTCATACGCAAGACATAGAGCAAGTGCTCTCAAATCCATAAAAGTATTCAAGCCAATAAGAATGAAATCTCAAAGGGAAAACTCAATTCATCACAACAATATAGAGAGGGGAAAACACCATATGATCCGACTATATGTTAACAAAGCCCGCAATACATCAAGATCGTGACATCTCAAGAACATGAGAGAGAGAGATTAAACACATAGCCACTGGTACAAACCCTCAGCCCCGAGGGTGGACTACTCGCTCATCATCATGGTGGCCACCGAGATGATAAAGATGGCCACTGGTGATGATTTCCCCCTCCGGCGGAGTGCTGAAATGGGGTCTAGATTGGTTTGTCGTGGCTACAGAGCCTTGCGGCGGTGACATTTCTTATCTAGGGTTACCCCGAGGGTTTTTGGAATATTTGGGAATTTATAGGGCGAAGAGGGGGTGCGGGAGGCCACCGAGGTGGGCACAACCCACCTAGGCGCGCCTGGGCCCCCAAGCACCCCCTGGTGCTGCTCTGGCCCTTTGGTTGTCTTCTGGTCCGTAAAAAATCCACAAAAAGTTTTGCGGTGTTTGGACTCCGTTTGATATTGATTTCCCGCGATGTAAAAAACAAGCAAAAGCAGCAACTAGCACTAGGCACTGGGTCAATAGGTCAGTCCAAAAAATTATATAAAGTTGCTATAAAGTGATTGTAAAACATCCAAGAATGATAATATATTAGCATGAATACTTCATAAATTATAGATACGTTGGAGACGTATCAACATCCCCACAACTATTTGTGTTCTACTCGTGCATATCATCTACGCATAGACCTGGCTCATGATGCCACTGTTGGGAAACGTTGCATGGAAAACCAAAAAAAAATTCTACGCACACGCAATGATCTATCCATGGAGATGCATATCAACTAGGGGGAGAGTGTGTCTATGTACCCTCGTAGACCGTAAGCGGAAGCGTTTCACAACGCGGTTGATGTAGTCGAAATTTCTTCGCGCTCCACCGATCAAGTACCTAACGTACGGCACCTCGGAGTTCTGCACACGTTCAGCTCGGTGACGTCCCTTGCCTTCTTGATCCAGCAAGTTGTTGAGGTAGTAGATGATTTCCGTCAGCATGACGACGTGGTGCCGGTGATGGTGAAGTGATCGGCGCTGGGCTTCGCCTAAGCACTACGAAGATATGACCGTGGGAGTAAACGGTGGAGGGGGGGCGCCGCACACGACTAACAATTGTCTGGGGTGTGCTAGGGGGCGCCCCCCACATATATATAGGTGGGAGGGAGAGGGGAGAGGCTAGGAGGCGCCCCAAGTAGGACCGAATCCTACTTGGGGTCCTCCTAGGCCGGCCGCCCCTCCTTCCTTATTTACCGGAGGGGGGAGGAAAGAGGAGGGAGGAGGGAAGGAAGGGGGAGGCCGAATCCCCCCTTTCCTTCTCTCTTCCCCTATTTCTTTCTCCTCTGGTTTGGCCCATATGGAAGGCACACCAGCCCCTGGTGGTTGGTGTGTTTCCCTTCTTGGCCCATTAGACCCATATCTTTTGCCGGGGGTGTCCGGAACCCCTTCTGGGGACCCGATATGTACCTGATACCCTCCAGAACACTTCCAATGTCCGAATACTATCGTCCTATATGTTAATCTTTACCTTTCGACCATTTCGAGACTCCTTGTCATGTCCGTGATCTCATCCGGGACTCCGAACAACATTCAGTCACCAAATCACATAACTCATATATTACAATATCGTCATCGAACGTTAAGCGTGCGGACCCTACGGGTTCGAGAACTATGTAGACATGAAATCGTACACCTCTCCGACCAATAACCAATAGCGGAACCTGGATGCCCATATTGGATCCTACATATTCTACAAAGATCTTTATCTATCAAACCATTATGACAATATACGTTATTCCCTTTATCTGTCGGTATGTTACTTGCCCGAGATTCGATCGTCGGTAATACCTAGTTCAATCTCGTTACTGACAAGTCTTTTACTCGTTCCATAATACATCACCTCATGACTAACTACTTAGTCATTTGCTTGCAAGCTTATGATGTGTATTATCGAGAGGGCCTAGAGATACCTCTCCAATACTCGGAGTGACAAATCCTAATCCCGATCTATGCAATCTCAACAAACACCTACGAAGATACCTGTAGAGCATCTTTATGATCACCTAGTTATGTTGTGACGTTTGATAGCACAGTCCAGTATCCGGGAGTTGCATAATCTCATAGTCGAAGGAATATGTATTTGACATGAAGAAAGCAATAGCAATAAATTGAACGATCAATATGCTAAGCCAACAGATGGGTCTTGTCCATCACATCATTCTCCTAATGATGTGATCCCGTTATCAAATGACAACACATGTCCATGGTTAGGAAACTTTAACCATCTTTGATCAATGAGCTAGTCTAGTAGAGGCTCACTAGGGACACACTATTTGTTTATGTATTCACACATGTATTTATGTTTCTGATCAATACAATTCTATCATGAATAATAAACCTTTATCATGAATAAGGAAAGATGACAGCTCCCTCCCGCTCGCCCCCCGTGAGGCGACGGGAGGAACCCTACCGCGCCGCCGCCAGCTCCCTTCTCCGCCCCCTCCTCGTCCCTCGCCGCCGCCAGAGGGCGCGGCCGGGCTAAGCCTGGCCGGTGGCGGCGGCGGCGAGGCCTCCTCGTTCCCCCTCCCAGCGGCCTTGGTGCGGGCCGACGCAGCTGGATCGGGGTGCCTCGATGTCCCAGGACGAGGCGGCGCTGCGGCGCGGCGGCGTGGTATTGGCGCTGCTTGTGACGGTGGCGCGACAGGCTGGGTGTCGGAGGCCGCGCCGGTGCGTGGAGCGGCGGGGGCGGCGAGCGGCTGATGCGGGCGGTCATGGCGGCAGGCGGATCTGGCGTGGCGGCAGGTGCGACGAGGCAGGGCATCGGTGGCGGGCTCCGGTGGCCTGGGCCGGCTCCTGGCTTGGCGCTGCGGTGGTGTGGGTCGCGGGCGACATGGATCTGTGGGCGGCCGCCCCTGCCCTGGCTTCGGGCTGGTGGGGGTGGCGGCGCAGTGGTGGTGGCTGGCGGGGCGTGTTGGTCGAGTCTGCGTCAGATCCTTCCTGGTCTGGCGCTCGGACATCGACGGACGGCGCGAGGAGGCATCTCCGGTGAGCTTCCATGGCTGCAGCTGCGGGTTGATTTGGTCTCCCTCGTTAGCGGGCTCGCGGTTGCCGATGTCCTCGCGGAGATGTGTGTCAGCTACCATGGTGGGGCGACATGGGGGTACTCACCGGGGCGCTTGGTAGGAGGGATAGGTGGCCTCGACGCGGTCGCGCCACCTGTCGCCGGCACGGTTTGCCGGTCTGGATGCGTCCGCTCCTCCTTCTCCCCCTTTCCCCTTGTTCGGCGGGGAGCTTGGTTGGAGGGATGGGTGGCCTCAATGCGGTCGCATCACCTGTCGCCGGCATGATTTGCCGGTCCGGATTCGTCTGCTCCCCTTTCTCCCCCTTTCCTCGGCCGTGGGCGGGTTGGCACAGGTTTACCAGCGGAGCGTCTGCGGGTGGTTCCGTCGGTCGAGGGCCATTGGTTGGTCCAAAGTTGGGGCCTTTGTGTTGGTCTCGGGGTTGTCTGGTTGCAGGGCGGCGGCTCTGGCGGCGGGAGGCGCGACGTTCGTGGGCGGAGCATGCGTCTCAGGTGTGGGCAGGCAAACATGGCCGCGTGGGTGGCGTGGTTGCGGGCGGACGACGGAGTTAAGGTTCATCAGTGGGGTGTGAGTGCCGGGGTACACCACTTGTCCAGTCCTTTAACTGGCCGACGGTGGCGGTGGCCGTTGCCGCCGTACCCTTCCGGAAGGCTCCGTCGCGGCATTCACACTCTTGTCGTCTTGCTCCGGGTGAAAACCTGATCTTCGCTGATCGGGCGGTGGCGGCTACCCATGGTCGTATCCTTCTTGGAGGCACCGCTTTGGAGGCCTGGCTTCGTTTTGGTCCGGTTCACCTCTCTATTGGTAGTCGGTGGGGTGGTGTGTCGGTGCCTGGCACCTTTGTATCTTGCCTTGGGTGTGTGCGGTGTGTGCGTTCTTCGGTATCTCAGATGTACTCGGTGATGTTTGCTTTATAATATAAAGCGGGGGGAAACCCTTTTTCGGTAATAAGGAAAGATAAAATAACAACTTTACCTAATTCCTCTAGGGCATATTTTCTTTAATCCAAACTTGCAGCCTGCCTACCAGCACCCAGTGTCCACCTATAAATCCCACCCTAAGCCAGTAACCCTATTGTAACCCAAGCCCATACATTCTCCTCCCCACGGCTGCCAGAGAAATCCCTAGATCCGTAGCTTAGTGGGCATGGAGCCTGGAGAGGTTGTAGATGCAGAGAGGAGGTGGCCATGGGAGACTTGCAGAGAGAGAGGGAAGAAGAGCAGTAGAGCATAGGGGGGAGGAGGCCAGCAGCCGCAACAAGATACAGGCTTGAGTATCGTTGCTGTCTTGCTGACCAGATCCATGCAGCTCGCAACCGCAAGGACAAGGAGCGGTTCCTGGAGGCATTCCCCAATGGCTCCAACCCTAGTGATGATGATATCATCTACTGGGCAAGGAGGAGGGCCAACTTTCATCCATTTCAAGTAACTAGACGAAGATGGACAAGGATTCTGTACCCATGAGGAGTGCTCTGGTTATGTTATATTAATCCTAGATCTATGTATGAAGAGTTCCCTGATGTGTTGAAGGGTCTATCTATATGTATTGATATATGTATTGAAGGATCTATCTATATGTATTGATCTATGTATGAATGATCTATCTATTATTATGTGTTTTAATGAAAGGATGGCTTATTTGTATGTATAAATGAACTCATGAATGACCTATCTAGTATTATGTGTTTGAATGAAAAGGATGGCTTATTTGTATGTACGAATGAATTCATGAATGATCTATGTACTTTTATGAATGAAGGCATTTTTTATGTGGATGGTGTTGGAGAAAGCGGTAATTTCGAAAAAATTCCTATGACCACACAAGATCTATCTAGGAGATGCATAGCAATGAGAGGGGAGAGTGTGTCCATGTACCCTCGTAGACCGAAAGTGGAAGCGTTTCAATGACGCGGTTGATGTAGTCGGACGTCTTCGCGATCCAACTGATCCAAGTACCGAACGTATGGCACCTCCGCGTTCAGCACATGTTCAGCTCAATGATGTCCCTCGTACTCTTGATCTAGTTGAGGCCGAGGGTGAGTTCCATTAGCACGATGGCATGGCGATGGTGATGATGATGCTACCAGCCCAGGGCTTCGCCTAAGCTCCGCAACGGTATGATCGAGGTGATTAACTGTGGAGGGGGGCACCGCACACGGCTAAAAGATTAACTTGTGTCTTCTAGGGTGCCCCCCTACCCCCGTATATAAAGGAGGGAGGGGAGGTCGGCCAGGGGGGGATCCTACTAGGACTCCAAGTCCTAGTAGGTTTCCACCAAGAAGGAGAGAGGGGGAAGGAAGGAGAGGGAGAGAGGGAGAAGGAAAGGGGGGCGCCACCCCCTTCCCTTGTCGTATTCGGACTCAAGGGGGTGGGGGCAGGGGCGGCCAGCCCTCTTGCAGCCCTCCTCTCTCTCCACTAAGGCCCATCGAGGCCCATTAGTCCCCCCCCCCGGGGGGGGGGGGGTTCTCGTAACCCTCCGGCACTCCGGTTTTATCCGAAACTTCTTCAGAACACTTCCAATGTCCGAATATAGTCGTCCAATATATCAATCTTTATGTATCAACCATTTCGAGACTGCTCGTCATGTCCATGATCTCATCCAGGACTCCAAACAAACTTCGGTCATCAAAAACACATAATTGATAATACATATCGTCATCGAACGTTAAGCGTGCGGACCCTACGGGTTCGAGAACTATGCAGACATGACCGAGACACATCTCCGGTCAATAACCAATAGCAGAACCTGGATGCTCATATTGGCTCCTACATATTCTACGAAGATCTTTATCGGTCAAACCGCATAACAACATACGTCGTTGCCATTGTCATCGGTATGTTACTTGCCCGAGATTCGATCGTCGGTATCATCATACCTAGTTCAATCTCGTTACTGGCAAGTCTCTTTACTCGTTCCGTAATACTTTATCCAACAACTAACTCATTAGTCACAATGCTTGCAAGGCTTTATAGTGATGAGTATTACCGAGAGGGCCCAGAGATACTTCTCCGAAACACGGAGTGACAAATCCTAATCTCGATCTATGCCAACCCAACAAACACCTTCGGAGACACCTGTAGAGCACCTTTATAATCACCCATTTATGTTGTGACGTTTGGTAGCACACAAAGTATTCCTCCGGTATTCGGGAGTTGCATAATCTCATAGTCTGAGGAACATGTATAAGTCATGAAGAGAGAGTAGCAATGAAACTGTAACGATCATAATGCTAAGCTGACGGATGGGTCATGTCCATCACATCATTCTCCTAATGATGTGATCCCGTTCATCAAATGACAACACATGTCTATGGTTAGGAAACATAACCATCTTTGATTAACGAGCTAGTCAAGTAGAGGCATACTAGGGACTATATGTTTTGTCTATGTATTCACACATGTACTAAGTTTCCAGTTAATACAATTCTAGCATGAATAATAAACATTTATCATGAATTAAGGAAATAAATAATAACTTTATTATTGCCTCTAGGGCATATTTCCTTCAGATGGATGATTTTTAGGGTTGGTCCCCTAGATGGCTTATTTGTATGTATGAATGAATTCATGAACGATCTATCTAGTTTTAGGACAACTTGCCCCCTAAGATGGCCTTGTTAGGTTGTTTTAGGGTTGGTCGACAAGTTGCCCCCTAATATGGCCTAATTAGGTTCTTTTAGGGTTGGTCGACAACTTGCCTCCTAAGATGGCCTAATTAGGTTGTTTTAGGGTTGGTCGACAACTTGCCCGCTAAGATGGCCTAATTAGGGTGTTTTAGGGTTGGTTGACAAGTTGCATCCTAAGATGGCATAATTAGGTTGTTTTAGG